>NW_008629158.1:188157-211268 GCF_000691845.1 Merops nubicus
GTGCTCACACCCAAAAGCCTGCTCCCGGCACATCTTTGGTCAAGACAGAAGATGTGTTCACAGATCAGATTTGTAGGGAGGTGCTCTCATTTAAAAGTGCGTGTTTGTCTGTTGTTTAAACACTGACTGGTGTCTGCACCTACAGAGGAACTACATTTCAAAGCTATTTGTTATCTTAAAAGACTCACAGCATACCCTAGAAATGTGTGCTTATTTACCCCATCACTTGTTCAAGTGTCATAAAGCTGGTCTTTGTTAAAGGCTGTAGCTACTAACTCTCTTGGCATATTTCTTCGTTCATTGTGGACACTCCCACATCATCCAACTCTGAATAGAAGGAAGAATTCCTCTGCCACTCTAAAATCAGGCAAGAAGATGGCCAAGAACAGAGCCCCTTTATGCAGCTCACTTCAGTCACAGAGCTGCTTCACATTCCTCTACGTACAGGGCAAGTAGAGAAAGAGCATCCCTAAACCACACTGTTTCGAGGACCTAGATATGCTAGCAGCCAAGCACCAAGCAGCAGAGAAGGGGAAACAGGCCCAAAAGAAGACCCAGCAGCATATGGAGGTGGGACAGCCAAGGGAAGGAGCCAGACCTAATCATTCACTCCTCATGGGGAAGGATGAGCAGGTCACTTGGGATGCTCAGGGCAGGAGGCCAACAAAGAGCCCAGCAGGGCAGCATCCACAAATGGCATCTCACATGCTGATTCAACTTAATTCCTCTTCCACCAGTGTCATGGCAGATCAGCTCCAACTTCTCCCCAGAACCACAGGAACGGAGGAGAAGCAGTTTCCTCACAGTCCCAAAGCAATTACATCTCTTGCAAGAGTACTGCAACTCCCGTGCATGTCAACAGACGCGCTGAGTCCAAAGCTCTCCCGAGTTCCTAATGCTGTTCTAGGTCAGTGCTAAATCAGGCTGCCCCAGAGACTTCAGCAACGTTTTTCAAATGTCTTTACACGGCCCAAGAGCCCCCCATGTTCAGGATGCAGCATTGAGCCAGAAGCTCTCATACTCTGCCTTTTACTAAGTCACTTGGAACTTTATGGTCAGTCCCTCTAGAGAAAGTACTGCTGCAAGTTCACAGGCTATTATGAACAAACACTTAAAATACATTTAGGAAGTCCTATAAGTGCAACCCAAACAGCAGCTTTGTAGGAGATTAGGAAGATGAAGCATGCCCTAGTTTATCGTGTCAGGCCAGCACTTCGTGTCATGCTTGCCTCTTCATTACCACCAGCCACCTCAGGGAAATTCAGGAAAAGGGTACCAGAAGTATTGGCTTGCAAAGGCAACAGCCATTTGATGCACAGGACATTAGGGTCAAGCAACAGCTTCACTTTATTGCATCACTTAGCTTATTACAGGGCTGCAGTTTAAAAGCTCTCATAATTAACCTACAAATCAATCACAGCAGCGACATTCACTGGAGTCCAGTGTGTTACATTCATCTTCCCTTCTTTCTCAGTGATTAAGACATTGCAGTGCTTCTTCATCATCTTAAAAAGCAAGAAGAAAAAAAATCCTCTCCTCTCCTACACACAGACCACGGTTTTCCATGAGTTGCTATTTGTTTGAAAGGCCTTGCTTTGGATGCCCTGAATGCAATCTGGAGCGCCCAAGACTCCAAAGAAAGTCCATAAGAGTTGCAGGTGCTCAATAGTGCTTGGGGAAAAGAAAAAGAAAAAAGAGAAAGCCCTGATACATCCAGCTCAGAGCAGCCCAACCCAGAGGCCCAAAATTACATGTCCTTATTGAAAATATATCTGTAAGGATCACCAAGAACTACAAGGGAAGGGGAAAAATTTGATTTATATAGTTTCAAATCAGGGTTTTATAGGACATTTGAATCAAGGGTCTTAATAACAAAACAAAAAAATAGAACCTTCGAGGCAGCCCAAACCCAGACACAGGCACTGAGAACATTCTGCATCAGTAGCCTCACTAGAGCCTTTTAAAAAGGTAAAATAAATAAATAAATTCAGGCTAGAACAGAAGAACATTCCCTTCTCTTTAGAAAAGAACCCCAGCTCTCAGACTGAATTTTTACTATTTGCTCAGGTAAAGATAAACTTAAAAAAAAAAAAAAATGAACTAATACAATTATTCTCTCAGACTGGAGAAGACGCTGTATAAACACAGAGCACAGTAGTCATTTTAACTGCAATACTATGTAAGATGGGTTTCTTCTCTCCAGCTCAAAAGAAGGGAACTGATGCCTGTCTCTAGCAAGCTTCAGCAACGAAAAGTTAAACTGCTACACAATTTCATGCAACACAACATAAAGGGAAGGTTTATAAAGGCAGGGTTAGGGTAGAAGGTCCTCTCTGTAATCATGCAGTACATAGAAAGCCTGGTACCTTACCTGATTTTCTCTTTGAAGATCCATAGTCCCTGAAAAAAAGACAACAACAAATAGACATGGTTAGAGCTGGAAACGGTGGTGAGAGAACGAGCGCCTCCCAAATTTCCACCCATATGCTCAAGGGCTCATCCTGCACGCTCCCTCCTTTAAAGAGGAGGCCAGGACTGCAAGGCATGGAGGGGCCGGGGCCGGGCGGGATCCCGAGCAGCACCGGCTCATCAGCAGCAGCAGCTGGGGCTTCTGCAGCACCAGGGGCTCGGGGAGCATGTGATCAACGAGACAGAGCAAACCATCCACAGCCAGCAAGGCAGGGGAGAAGGGTGTCATTTTTTCCCCTTCAAATTGAGCTATTAAACGCACAGCTACTGAATTAACCCCGGCGTTCCCCTGGAGAGGAAAGGGAATATTAACTGTTAGCTGCAGGGGTGCGGCTGCTACAGGCTTATCTGGCATTGCTTCCAGTGCTCTCCGTTCAGAGGCTAATTAATTTGTGAATAACCTCCAGACCTCTCCTAGTTATCTCTGACAAGCACTTGTCTTGCACAAGGGAGAAAAAGACTCAAACCCCAAACTTTGTCCTTTCTTCCAGGATGGGGAATGCACCCTTACTTGTCTGTAGTGATTTAAAGGGTGCTGGCAGTTCTGCTCCTTGGCAGAACAGCTGAAAGCCCAGACAGCTGCTACAGAACTGGGAAGAAATTACAGAAGGGAGCTGCAAGAAGTGATTCCTGATAAGCAGAACCAAGGACAGAAATACTTCAGTATAGCTGTGCTTCCTCTCAATGCTCTCTGGAGCCCCTCAGACCCAGCTCTGACATGGTCTGCAGAGGCAGGAGCCCGGGCAATGCCAGATGAGGCAGAGCGAGCGTGGCTGTGCAGGCACGGCACCCACGGCGCCGTCACACGCTGCACCCGGCAGCGTTGATGTGGGGGAAGTTGCCCGAGGAACCCACCGAAGAGGCAGGATGTGTTTGCAGGAATCCTGCTGGAGGGGCAGGCAGCAGTCTCTAAATTCTGGGGGGACAGGCTGTCAGGAGTGGGCTTTTGTCCCTTCAGCATGCTGTGTACTCCAGAGGAATCAAAGAACAATTATCCCAAACTACTTAATTTCAAGAAAATTTGGGGGATTTTCTGAAGAAACAACATGTGTCTTGAGGGCAAAATTACATCTAACCATAAATTTTGTATCTCCCAGCACTCTGTGTGCATCCCATGCCTTCCATGTCTAAGATTTGCTTCCAGTGAGTAACAACTATTTGGGAGTGTTTTTGAATTTTTCCAGTGTCATTTCTACTTCAATTAAATGGTTGTTTTCTCAGCCATGTCAGCAATTGTATTTGATGTGAGGATGTTCCTGCTCATGAATAGGCTGCTTCTTCTACACAAATGATATCATATGCAAATATAATGCCTGCTATATGGTGCCTGAAACAGATCTCTCAGAATAAGCTACGGAAGGCACAATCCCTGAAATGTAGTCCTCTACCCCAGCTCTGCTCCCATGGCAGCATGGAGCTTTCTGGATGCTGTCAATACAGTTCTCTTGGCATGTGCAAGTCTGTTTGGTTCTGCCCTGAACTATGTCTCTTCTGCCAGAGCTAAATGGCGAGAGGGTGAAAACCCTGCTGAGATCCACACATGTAATTTGCTTTAACCTAGTATCTCCATTGTGCACATGTTCGATTATCCGTTCAGTCCCTTCCACCTGTCCCAGCTTTCTGCAGCAAAGCTCATGGACCTTCTCAGTACTACAGTTTGGAGCTGGGTTCAGCTGGGATTTCCCTCTGTAGCAGGTTGCATCCCCACCTCCCTCTGTCTTGGACAAGAAGTCTGGACCCAGCTCTTGCAAATGTTAGCACCCATGAGGACCCTGGGAGGGTGGTGTAGCTATGTGCAATCCCTAGAAGAGAAACACAACCACCCTTCCAGTCTTTGCCAGAACGTTCTCAGCACACATTTTCAGAGCAATCTCTAGGCATTCTGGGGACACCCCAAAAGCATTCTAAGAGAGGTTGAGGATGAACAGAGCATGCATCAAAGGGTGAAGACAAGTGGCATTAGAGCATTCAACCTGACTGAAGTTGCAAAAGAAAAGTCTTTTTGCCACTCAAAAAAAAATCACTCAATTTACATAATTGGAAATGGGGTATTGATGGATTGGTATGGTTAATAAGCAACCAAAAATGGATAAAGAAATTGCTGAAAGTCTTTGCCCAGCAGATCAAGTCAAAGTTGGTGCTCAAGTTTGGATAGTTCAGTAGAAGACGATTTGGCTCTGCCCTTGCTGTGTAATGGCAGCAAAGGCCAGAAAAGGCTCAAAATTCAAACCACCATCCTAGGTTCTCTCCCACATCTTTCAGCCCAGTCTCTAGCTGTTTTTAAGGCTTGTGTGAGTGACTGCAATAAGGTTTTAAATGAGGCTTGTTCTTTTCATTCTAACGAATGACTCACCCATGCAATTTAATTAAGGTAGAGATTTAAAAAAGGGCAAAGTTTTGAAACTGTTTTTAATTTCTACATGCAGATCATGGGATGACATATTACTCCATAAAGACCCTTCTTACTTTTTTTTTTTTTTTTTTCTGTTCAGTTCCTCATCTGGCTGGCATTTCTTCCCCAGCAAAAGCCTATCATTTAGGGAAGTGTACTTGCCCTTAAGTTTCTTCACACAAGCCCTGCAGTGGGCAGATATGTTCCACATCATACCGCTAATGCAAATGCAGAGCACTGCCCTTGATATGATGTGGCAAGCCACATTTCTGGTCAACAGCAAACGGTGCCAACAGAGGCAGTAACTGTTCATGTGGGCCAGGAGCTCTGGATCAGTGAACCCATTCACTGCTTTGCTCCGGGCATGTGCATGGTGAAAACAAACCTTTAGGTTAGTTTGAAGAGGGAAAAAGCCCCTTACTGTCACTGCAAAGTGTACGGCTGAGCAATTTAGGGTCAACTACAAGATGATGAAGCATCAAGTAGCTTTCAGTGATGCCCCTTTTGAGATCAGGGGTAACTAGTATCATCAGAGTGTCCAAAGTGTATCCAAACTCTTGAAGACTTTTGAACCTACAACTTCTGGTCTTAGTTTCTAGTCTTAAGTACAAGATCATCCTTACAGAAGGAATTAAATGATCATTACAAAATATTTATATGAATCACCGCCAGCCCCCAACTCATGGGGCTCACTCAAAAAAATACCCTGACCAACTATTAAACCTGTTGGACAAGTTCTCATCTTTCCATTTATTCTTTCTGTATATTTTAAAGTAAAGTTTTATTTGGTTCTTATGGTGGAGTTCCTGAAGTCTGTGTACCCCATGTCTCCCTGTCTTGTCACTTTTTTGTACACCCACATTTCATTCATAAAATCAGAACAAAGCAGTATCAAATTATATTGAGCTTGAAATAAAATTCTCATTCCCCCGGTGGAACTCTGAAAACCAAAACTTGTTCCTCCTAGCGGAGACTGAGAAAAAAAAATCACTGGTGAAATAGAAAGCAAAGAAGTTAGAGCAAATAATCTCTCTGGCTGTGTAAAGTGCTCTTTGTATACATATTCTTCTCTTTTCTGCTAAAGAAGAAAGCCTGTGCTACTGCTTTGCAATAGCAGCAGCAAGGAGCCTGCCTGACTCCATAATTTATTTTTTATGTCCTATTATACTACATGTGATTCATTGATATCTTTTTCCTCTCCCAACTGACAATCTATAAGGTGAATACTTCTCAGCCTCACTATTTCCAGAAGAGCATTACTGTGAGACTGAAGGATCAGACTATGTCTCCAAAACAATAAAAGAAATTATTTAATGGTTCCTCTTAACTGTAACAACTTCCAAGTAGAAATTCTGATCTTCTGCAATACAGACTGCACCTGGCACACTGCTAGACCTTAAATCAGACAAGAAACCTAGCCTTATAGAAGGAAAACCCTTCCAAAAGGGTACAATGAATGTCACATCTGCAGTTACACAGGGAAACTCACTTTCTCTTCAGCTCTTGCTCTTTTTATCTTTTTACCTTTATATACACAAATATATTTCTATTATTCTTCCATTTCTGTATGAGAACAGATACCACTATCCTAATTTTCCTTTTAGCCATAGCTACAAGAATAGCAGTGAAACCAGCGGGTGGAACTAAAAATATCTCTGGCATGTCCTTTATTCATCATCCATAATCACTCCATACTCAATAAATGCCTTTCACAAGAATAGCATATTTCTAGCCTTTTTTTGTATTAGAATATAGCAATTTTGTCTCAAGTCTTCCTGTGGTGCACCACCTTTAGCTGTCACCAAGCCTCGTTACTGGCAAGGAAAGTACTTCCTGCTGCTAACAATATTAAAATATCACTAGTACCAAGCACATCACAGACGCTGGACACACTGTTCTTTAATTTCAAAGGAGAGGGAGGCTGGGTTTCATTTCTCATCAGCACTGCACCAGGAAAACATTATTCATTTGAAACCTAGCAAAGACCATGAGCATTGCTATAGAGCTGATTGCCTTGTTATCACATTAAGCTATCCACAGTCAGTCTGAAAATCTGTGGAAGACAAAAATACATTATATCATTGAACTTATATGTCACTTGCAATCTAATTGAATTATGAAGGTTATACTGACAATGCAATGGAAAACTTTTATGGCACATCCTTTCTTTAGAGACTGACTTTCCTGCTGTATTCAATGAGAGTTAATGAACATTGATGTGTGTGTGTGCATGTGTTTTCATCTATCTAAATGCAGATATACACAAACAAGCGGTGGCACAATTGGAAAGTTGTTTAACAAATAAAGGAGTTTCCTGACATTTGTTCAATAAAGCCTAAGAAATGTTCCAAGTGGAGAAGACTGGAGGTGACTAAGTGCATTTGAGATGGACTGTGCTCTTTAGCTGTACTTCAGTTTGATTTGTACTGGGCATCTTCCACGGAAATCCAGCAAGTCAGCAGAAGCCTCCTGCAGGAACCAGGAGAGTTTGCAGAGCAACACCTGCATCCACAAAGGATGCAAGGCTAAAACTTGGCTCCTGCACAGCTCATCCTCAGAGGTGAGGTTTTCAGTCAGGGGACCTCATCTCTGCAGTACCTGCTACGCAAAGTCTCTTCTAAAAGCTTCTGCCCATTGTCACGGGACAGCAGACCCAGCAAGCTCACTCTGTGGAATTCCTCCTTTCTCAGATACGTCACCTTTTGGCCTGGGGCCTCTGCCTGTCAGGAAAGGAAGGCTCAGCTTCAACTGATTTAGCAAAGATTCCAGACAACTGTGAGTTTCAACTGTGAGAGAAAACAGTGCCTGCAAAGCATGAGGAGCCATCAGACCCATGGAGGAGCACAGCCAGGAGAGCTGCACAGCAGGTATTTCATCAATGAGAGAGAAGCAAGAGGGTAGAGTACATCATCTTTCTGTCTGTTCCTCAGTGTTTGCTGTCCAAAGGAGATGAGACAGTGACAAACTCTGAGTAATGAAGGTTAATCTGTATCCTCTACTGTATTTTAATACATAAATTGAACTTGCTCTGTATTTGTTGGCTTTTGCTAATTCATGTATAAATACATTGCAGGCATTTATGTTCCCATGCTCCTTAATTCCTATAACTCTCTAGTGGTGTGGGTAGGCTGTGGTGGAGATGTATGACATTTCAAACTAACAACTCAGATTATCATTTAATCACAAATGATTTGCCAGCCAGATTAAAGCACAGAAATATTATAAAAAGAAAGTCCACTGTCTTCTTCCCAACACTGATACGGTTTGCAGCCAGTAATGAAGACTGCTTTTTCACAAATTATTTTTCTTAGCACTGCTATCAGATCTGTGACAGTGTTTTTAAAGTAAACCAATACAAAAGTACTTTGCTACTGTTCTTATGAGTACAGAAACCTGAGCCTTGAGAATATATTTGCATCTTGAAACTGTCCTAACTGATTTTCCTCAACTGGCAGATGGATATTTTCTATCTGAAACAAGGCACAAAATCAAGCATGGCTGAGAACTGTCACTAGGTTTGTCACAGAGGGCTATGGCTGGAGGAGCACCTTTACATCTTAATACTATACAAACACAGAGGAGCTGTAAGAAGAGCCCAGGGTTAAAATTTGCATTCATGGTAATCAAAGTGCAAAAGTTTAACCATGTGCATGAAAGTATCTCCATTCCCACTGAGCTCTGAGACCCCTATGACATGTAATTAAGCAAAATTAATTCTATATAGTATGCATCAGGAACACAAATTCAAAGACATGGATGGACACAGCTATATGTTTTCCCCCTCCAGAACTGCATCCTCTGAAATCATAAAAGCACAGCTGATCTCTTCCCCAAGCCAAATAAACAGATGAAGGCTTTTTTCCTTCCTTTCCCCCTCCCCCCCCCCCCCAATATTCTGCTCATTTCCTGATATAAATTGTTGCATTGTGGAACCCTCTTGAACATGAATTTGTCCTTTCTGACCAGAGGTCAAGCTTTCCAGCCCTGTTAGAAAGGGCCCCATTGTGGCAGTCCTGAGACTCCAGAATTCCTTGCCGTGAGCAAAAGGGACTTGAGGGGCAAGAAGAAAATCTAGCGAGCTGACTTCAAACTCATGTATTTCTTGCTGGCTGAAGTGGTCTCTGCTTGCTGCTAAGAAGGGCGAGATGTGCAACCAGCTCCTTAAGAGAATGGTGACAATGCAAAAGAGAGAATTTTGCCTTCTTGCCATCTTTCTGTTGTTTTCACAGTGCAAACAGCACTGTACAAACAGCACAGCTTTATATACCTCCAGTCATGCTGCAGTGATTTTCTCTGCATCCTAACAAGTGTCCCAGTTTGGCTCACCAGGACCCAGATGGAGGTCCTGATCCAGTACTGACTTCTGATGGCTCCCTTGAACCAAGAAAGGAAAAGTCAACCCAGGTTCTCCCTGAGAAACAGAAAGCATAACACTAGCAAATCATCTCTAAGTGCAGAAGAGATCTTCCCTGTACCAGTAACCCTTGCACAGAAAAGCCAAGGTTGGAAGGAAATTTCTCCTCTCCAGTGATGCTCCCTGCATCTGAATCCATGGATTTCTATAATGAATGGGAGACGCAGGACAAGGCAAACCAGCGTTTTCTGCTCTGCACTCTGAGGATCCTGGGAGATCAGCCCCACACAGCACAACTTCAGCTTTACCACCAAGTCCAAAGTGCAGGAGATGCAGACAGCTCCAAGACAAATGAGATCTGCATGGACCATCTCAGCCTTGTGCAGACCCACAATGTTTGGGAGCAGCTGTCACCATTTCTTTTTTTTGCAGAGAAAGGGTGTGGAAGGATGAGAGATGGGTTTGAGGCATCCTGACCCTTCCCTAAATGACTGGGGAATGTCTCAGATTTCTGTCCCGAGATTCCTCAGTGGTGAAGTTGATCACTTGGCTCTTGAGTGCAACTTCAGCACTTGGCTCGGGCTGAAGAAATGCAGAATTAGTCTCTTGAATTTTTCAGTTATATTTTTTTATGATTAAATTATCCTTCTGGAGGAAGACAGGGCTTTGGAACCACACATTCAGAATTTCACCAGGCTGTGAGGTTCAGGGCAGGGCAGTCTGACAGCGAGGTCCAGCCTCTCTGGCACCAGGGAGAGACATCTCAGCACAGCCTGGAAGCTGCAGGACACTGGGGCAATGAGCTAACACCATGTGATCCTCTACTGCAAGGCTTCAGCAGCTTTGATAAAGACAACACAAATGTTTATAGGAAGCTTTTTCCTGGAAAGAAGCACAAAACCAAGATCTTGCCTAAGAGTCACATCCTCATCTGTTTTTGTTTTACCCTGTTTATTCCTTCGGATGGCAATTTCTCCACAGGACAGAAAAATGTATCTACCTTAGCAAGAACTCTGTGTGGAGGTGCTCTTCACCTCCCCTAACTGGCCTTGCTTGCCCCTTGTGGTGAGGCCAAATTTATCTCTGTCTTACAATGACCAAGCCTGTGTCACTTTATTATAGCCTTTACTGCATAAATGCTGAGTGATAAAAACAAGATAATAAAAACTAATCATTCTCATGTGCAGCTTTTCTAGTTGCACTCTTCACTTTGGGATTTTATTACATACACGTATGTGCAGATAGAATATATAAGATGCATCTAATCATAGTTACAAATTAAGTACTGAATATCAGAATCATAAATTCAAATGCATTTTATAAACTAGCCAGGCTAATGAGCTTGCATATTGTATCATAGGAATTCAATTAAGAGGTTAAGAAGGCAGAAGAAGCTTTGAATCTTTACTTCTTTTTTTTTTGAGCTGTTCCTGATTTGAGGGTGGGCTCCTCAAATTTTAGCTTCCATAGGAGATTTGGGTCCAACCTCTGATTGGCAACCACGTGGTCCATCTGGGTTTCTAAATTGCAGCCCTAATGGTGATTATAAGAAAAGGCAGAGTTCCTTTGCTGTTCCTCTCCAGAGACACCTTCCTTTTGCTGTTTCAGACTAACTTTGACTAGAGCTACATGTATGGTGCATGGCCACTGTCTCCTCTGTCCCACGGCGGCACTGCTCCCCTATGGGTGATCTCCCCAAAAGGAGGTATCGCCCACTGCCTGACAAGTTGTGCCTGCTCATGGGAGGCACCACCTCCACCAGAGCATGCAAGGAGACCAACAGTATAACACCCAAAACTCTCATCCCAGAGAGTCTTTGGAAAAGGAGATTTCCAAGCCTCAACCCTAGGTCCAGACATACCTTGCCCAGAAAGGCTTACTGCAGCTGGAAGAATAGTTGGAGCACAGCAGTTTAAATCAAACTAAGAGAAGAGTTTCTGCACGCAACACAGCTGAATCATGGTACTCACTGGTGTTAGACATTGTAATCATCAAAACTAGGCGTGGGTTCAAAAAACAGTGAGATAAATTCGTAAAGCAAGGATAAATGGTGGCTATTGTACTCCATGCTCTGGATGCTTTGACCCAAAAAGTCCCATAACTGCTGAATGCCAGAAGCAAAGGCAATACACAAGGGAAGCTCGCTCTGTATTTCTTTGTTCTTGTATTGGCTGAAAGCCACTGTGCGAGACAGGAGGCCAGATGGGGCCCTGGTCTCACCTAATTGTGGCCTTATAATATATTCTCCTGTAAAAGATCAGACTGGATTAGGATAAATTACATCCAAATCATGCTGCATTACTCAGCACATTAAATTGCCCTTAATCACATTCTTTGATGGTCTATATTCGTGCTTAAGTTTACCTCCTGTGCATATTCCTGTGCCTACTCTATTGAAAATACTGTTGAATTTCAACTGTACATAACCAGGCTCTAATGAAAAGCCAATAAGGCTCTTTGATCAAGCTTTAATGGGACTCATCATGGGGACATACTCTGCTGTGGCAAAATGGCTTCCTCATCCTGCCTCTTTCAGAAATGTTTTGTGAGCCTTTAAAAGCAATTTAGCCCTGATTTATGTTAGCTAAATGATTTCTGTTGCACATGTGAGTTACAAGAAAAGGGCTCTCATCTCAATTTGCTACAGTTCTCAGAAAATCAGTTTTAAATGCTGCGGTGCCTTCAGTGTCTCTGAGTTCAGTGCAGCGGAAACTAGCAATTTGAGTAAATACTTGCTCATTCCCAGTTCTCCTATGTGCCACATCCAGTACTTGACAAGAGACAACCTATAGGTTACTTTTTTTTTGTAAAGGGCCTAAGCTGTTTACCTAAGCTGTTTCCAGAAGATATTCAAGGAAAGAAGCATGCAATTCTTTAATAGAGAGCATATGAAACGTGTTGATGCCTATCTAATAAAATCAAGCATGCATTCAATAGGAGTGAGTCACCTCATCACAAGTTTAGAGATGAGGGATGTAGAAACGGTGACTAAGCAAGCTCACGCAGCAAGCCAGAGGTGCAATAGCAACCCAAAAGTTTTGATGGCCTGACCTGACCTGCCACTGGCCTCCAACCAGCCCTAGGCATAGGCCAGAGCAGGTCTTGTTGCACCAGGGGACAGATGCCAGTAGAAGAACAGGAGCCGCTGAGAAGCACCTATGACCAGGAGGTGTATTGCCAGGAGTGGTAAGCACTACAGCCTCTGCTGCTGCTTTCCTTATGGTGTTGCTGAGCAGAGAAACATCCCAAAATCAATGAACCCCTAAAGTAAAGGACCTCAAATTGCTCATCAACTCTTCTCTCACATTCTCAGACTGGACGTGAGGAAGAAGTTCTTCACCATGAGAGTGGTGAGACCCTGGAATAGGTTGCCCAGGGAGGTGGTTGAGGCCCCATCCCTGGGGGTCTTTAAGGCCAGGCTGGATGAGGCTCTGGGCAGCCTGATCTAGCAGGAGGTGTTCCTGCTCATGGCAGAGGGGTTGGAACTGGGGGATCCTTGTGGTCCCTTCCCACCCTGATAGATTCTGATACTGATTCTGTTTTTGCAGAGGACTTAGTAGTGTTGGCTTGATGGTTGGACTTGATGATCTTAAAGGTCTCTTCCAACCTAAAGGATTCTATGATTCTATGATTGCCATATGCCAGAGAATAATGACAGTAACTAAGAGGGAAAAAGGAACTACTCTGTGCAGTTTCTTCTATTGTCCAGTCTGAATCTCCCACAATGGTTTGTGGTCGTTGCTCCTGTTTTTATTGTTTGCCACTAGCAGCAAGAGTTTGATTCCAACATCCTTGTAACTCCCCTTCAAGAAGCTGTAGGTTGCTATTAGATCACCCCTTTACCACCGCATTGCCAAAAAAGCAACAGAAACACACAAAACAATCCAACTGTTTTTTCTCCCTTTTTTTTTTTTTCTCCTCATCTTGGGGTCGTGAAACCCAAGAAAGAAGCAGTGACAGAAATGACAGTGGTCTGGGCCACCTTCCTCCTGCTTTCCCTTCCTGCCTGCATGAAAACCCTCAGCATAAGCAAACCCCCTGGCCCCATGTACCCTCATCAGCCACATTCTACCTGTGAGCAGGGTTCCCCATGATGAATCTGCAGGGGCTGGTGACACCAAGCCCTGGGAAGCCCCACAGGAACAGGACCCTGGAGGGACTAGGAAGGACAAGCAGAAAAGCCTCCTGTCTGCCCTTCTTTTGACTGTGGAAAGCACAAGCATACCCAACCACAGCCTCCCCCAAACACTTTGCTTTGCCCCCTGCTGGAATCAAAACCACCCCGCGTTGGGCACTGGGTCTCAGTGTCACTCCCTGGGACTCCCTGCAGCCTGTCCCAGTGCGAGGTGCCAGCGCTGGCACCAGCCCACACGCTGGAGGCTCTCACAGGGAATTCCCAGGCTGCCACCAGCATTTTTGACATATTAAAGGCTCTAAGTTAGCAAAGTAAGAAATGAATTACAGGCATTTCCAGACATGGCCTGGGCCCTGCTAGACCTCTGAGCTCCCAGTTTAAAGGAGAGCGTGCCAGATGCTTGGTATTATACAATTCTGCATTCCTCTCTGGTGCAGTTCTTATGGTGTCTAGCACTTCTGCATACTCAGCTGGCTTTTTAGCAACACACTGCTTGGACCTCTCTGTCTTGCTGCTCCCGCTACGTGACCAAGGACAGTAGGACCTGAAAGATTAAGATCACAGTGTGCACAGACAGCAGATGGCTCTTGCATCTGTACTTACTTTGCTCTGCTAAACACCCTATTGCCCTAGCTAGTTTTACATCCCCTTTTAGTGGTAGATCTCTCTCCCGACTTTCTATAATCATCTGTTGTACATATGGCCTTAAGAAGGGTAAATATTTTCCCCAGGAGAGGCAAAAACTTCTGATGCACATGGGAAGACAAGATCAAGCCCACCGTATAAACTCCAACTTCTTCATCTGGTGACTGTAGCCTTTCCTTTCCTCATTACATTTCCTTCAGTTAGAACAGTGAGATTAAAACACGTCCACTCCCCAAATCTGCCTCAGCACCATGTCCATAGTTAACTGTCTTGCAATATCAAATGTCTATCCAGCACACTAAAAAGTAATGTAGTTCTCTGTAAGACACCAGTTTTATATATCTTGGAATTGTTTTCTGCCTGTTTCTACAAAATGGCACAGGGAAAGATCTTTGAAGTCATGGGGTTCTTTAATTTGCTATTCAGGGACATAAATCATGGTGCATAAGGTCTACTGCGAGTTCATGAACTCTAGGAAATTTTTCTAATTACTGCCCTTTGAACTGAGCTTTTTCAGAAACTGTAAAACTCCAAAGCATATCTAGGAAATGCATTGAGTAAATTTTGCTGTATTGGGAACTAAAAGCAGACTTGTCTTCCCTGATTACCTACCAGCATCAGGCAGTCTTAAAAGATCCTCTGTGATTCTATCACTAAAACATAAACAAAACAAAAAAAAAGAAATCTGGAACCTATCTCGTCCAATGTAACTGTTGGAATTTGTTAAATGATTCAAAATTATTACTAACAGGCACCAATTAAATCAGAAAAATAGAGACAACTTCCCAGACATAAAGCCTTTCAAACACTAGGGTTATTTTTCAATATAATGACCATCACCCCTTTCAAATACCCAACTCTTGATAACAGATCTCACTCTTATTTGCTCCCCAGAAGGTTAAAGAGTTAAATTACGTTGCATTTGCAAAGAAGCATCACAAAGTTTCCTGAGTACTCTGCCCTTGGAAGTATCAGACCAGCTGAACAAGGATTTATTGAGCACCTCATAAGCAAATCATAGAATCATAGAATCCTTTAGGTTGGAAGGGACCTCCAAGATCATCAAGTCCAACCATTGAGCCATTAGGGCTCTAAAGTCCTCTGCTAAAACAGATCAGAATCTGTCAGGGTTGGAAGGGACCACAAGGATCCCCCAGTTCCAACCCCTCTGCCATGACCATGGACACCTCCCACTAGATCAGGCTGCCCAGAGCCTCATCCAGCCTGGCCTTAAAGACCCCCAGGGATGGGGCCTCAACCACCTCCCTGGTACTGTGGGTATGAAATAATATATTTTTAAAAGCCCTATACTTAAAGATAGTGTAAGAGATTGCTTCAGTCTCGGTGCTCTGTTCATTCTGGGAAGGAAACAAAGAAAATAGCACAGCGACTTCAGCCTGGAACAGTATAAGACTCCTGAGACTAGAGATGGACAGATATACCCTAAGTCTTGTAGCCCAATACTCAAAACTATTTTGCTTGGTTGGTATTTGATCACACACTTACAGATTATAATACTGAACTTAAAACTCACTTTGCAGAGGCAGAAGATGTTTTTGCTAGTACATGTACAGATTCATACTAATACTTCCTTTTGAGCCTTGCTCAACTGAAAGGGCAAACAAACAAAAAAAAAATGTTGACCCTAAATATATGCCCATATGCTCACCCCAGAAAGCTTCAAATCATGTCAGTTGACTTTCTGAGGTGACCAGAATTAAATATGAAATAATCCTGGAAAATAAAATATTGTTTGATATGTATTTAAAAAGTATGAAGATCATAGGCATCAAGGGACAGAAGTGCAATCACACACCATGAAACATTGCAATGACTGAATACACCAAAAATCTTGCAGTTTAGCTCAGATACAAAACTGGATGTTTTTCAGACCTTCTCCTGCAGAAAACAGTAAATTAACTTTTAACCTACCTCACACACCTCCAAAAGATGTACGTGTGTGTGTGGCATTTCAAATATCTTTTTTCCCAAATTCTAGGGTCATAAAAGTGAAGAGGGATAATGAATGAATTTAATTATTTCCATCCATTTTCAGCTGGATATAGAAGACCTTTTAATTAAGCTAAAAGAGAAACTACTTGTTCCTTCAAAATTAACACTGATTTGGGGGGTACTTCTGGCCCAGAACATGAAGGATCTCTGTGTTTTCAAAGCTAACGGTCCATTGGGAGTTTATTACTGCTGTAACTCTTCGCGTTATCTGATACACAGAGATCAAATGTGGGCAAGGGGAAAATGTCACTGATTGTCAGGAACTACACCCCCTCCTTTTAGGCTGTTGATCACTCAGTAATTCACAAGCTCAGAATATCAGCGAGGTTCTGCAAATGTCATGTCCTGCTATCAGCTTCTGTGCACTATTGTCTTGCTTTGTTACCTGAAATGCCAGAAGATGGATGGTAAGAAACCACATTCTCAGCAGAACGTGGGGTTTTCAGGGGCCTGCCGTGCTGCGCCTGGCAGGGAGCTCCTCCCCGTGGAGATACGTCTACCACAGGATGACAAGAGTATCCTTGAGGTCTGGGGGAAGGAGGTTTGTGAATCCTGGAGTCCACACTACAGTGTCCAGCTAAGCAGATACACTGGATATCATCCTATACCACCATCATGCTGCATGAAAACAAGGATAAATGTGAAATGCAAAGGTCTGCACTGCTTTTGGCTCCCAGGACCGAGTCTGAATTCAGTGCTATTTTGAATAATCTCTCACTGCTGCAAAATACTGCAAGATTCAGAACCAGGATCTAGACACACCAGCCATGAGATGCAACAATAGGGGTTATGAATCTGAGCACAAAATGGAGTGTCTTGCTGCCAATAACCTACTTATTAATGATTTCTTCCCCAGTCATCCTCTGGGACTGAAGTTAATTCCTGTAACCTTCTGCTTTGTCTCCGCTGCCTCGCTGGCACCAGCTACCCGTCCATCCTTGCCTTGCTGCTTCTGGCCTCGGCCTCTCTGCAGCTGACTGCCTCCCTCCCCTCCTTACAACAGACACCCCACTGCAATGCAAAATCACTCTGCTCACTGCGTGAACATCTCGGGCCCTGCCCAAAACCCAGCTCTGACCTACCTAGCAGCAGTCTACGCAACACAAGAAACTTGGCTCTCCATCTTAGCCAGCTAGAATAAAAAACCTTCAAGCTCTGCTGTGCATCCCATCCATTAGCAGTGTCTGGGGAGCTGTGCAGAGACGTACCTCATGATTAGATAGAAGCTTTTCCTTCTAAATCACTGTCCAGAAGAAACCAAGGGTCTGGAAGAGTGAACTCCGTGCACATTCGAGGCCAGGCACATCCCCTATGCTGGTTATTTCTGTGTCCTTGATTTATGCTGAAGAATGCAAGGTTTTGTGGTAGGGAATAAATTGCTTCATTTATTTACCATGAGAACAATACCAAAACCCTTTTCTCAGTAAAGACACAGAAAAGGGAAAAGTGCTCCAGTTTTACTCAAGAAGAAACTTTTTAAAACAATTTTGTGAAAATCTTAGAGCCCTATGGGTTCCAAAACAAATCTGGGATGATGATAGGAAGCAAAGTCAGAGATTTTTGGCCACCTCTCTGCCCCTACTCCTCCAGAGTCTGCAGGCCACCTCAGGCCCCACAGCTGCTCTAACTAGCAGAGAAACAATCCAAAATACAAGCTTTACATATTGTCCCTGATGCCCCCTTCACCTGCTTTGAGTGCCTTCAAAGGGTAGGAGAGGAAGCCGTGAAAGCAGCCAACCTCCCAGAACATGAGGACATTCACAGAGATGGTCCACACCATGCACATGTCCTGAGGCCATGACTCACCACCAGGTCCAAAGAAAGCTCCTTTCCCAAAGGGGACTTGAAAAAAATAACAATGATAACAAGAGAGCTCCAAATGTGTCTCCAGGAACAGTATTTTTCAACACTTAGTCAGCAACATCTCAGGAGGAAAACTGCAGGTCAGGCTAGGAAGAGACCCTACTTTGAAGCCCTCAGAGAACCCCGTCACTAGTGCAACTGTGGCCACGTTATCTTCACAGCTGAGCACCCAGAAACTCGGGTAGATTTCTCTCCTCAGAAGCAGGAACAAGATGCCACAGCATTTCACAAGGAGAACGTTGAGCAAAGAGCTCCTGGCTCAAAGTTGCAAGGGAGAATGGAGGCTGGGGTTTAATTTCTCAGTCCCTTGAAGACTCATACTCAGTTGGGACGACCTTCATCTCATGCCATATCGTGAGTTTAAAAATACACCGCTCCTCTTAGAAATGTGTCACAGCTCTTAGAAGCAAGACATCAGGTTGTGGGTGGGAGTAACTGCACAGTATGTATATCTATATATACCTTTGAGCAACAATCTTTTAAAATCCACCGTGCAAAAGCAGACATTTTAGCACTTCAGGAGTCAAACACAGTTATTATCAGAGGCTAGAAGTATAACTGTTGTAAGAGACAGGGGTCACTTTCTATTATTTTTTTTTAGGAAATATACCTTTTTTTTCCCAGCTCTGTTTTTAAAAAAGTTATTATTTTATGCACAGTCATAGCTTTTCACTGGTAATATCACACGAAATATAGAAGATATGAGCATCAAATGATTTGACATGGGGTTATACTCAAACAAAGGAAAAGAAACTGCTTATAATTTATGGTACACTTTGAAAGCTGTGATATAAAAATGCCAGTGTTTCATTTCAGCAAATGTTACAATAACAAGCAGAAGACTAATGACCTGATGCCTTGTCAGAATGTTCACAGGTCAGATAAAACCACTACAATTATACCTGCAGGATCCAGTGTTTCAAAGACAGCCCTGTTTGAACTTCTCTTGGGCTTTGATCCCCACAAGCTGTACGTCAGCACTAACCTCCCAAAAGCTGGCCTCATGCTGAGGATTTTTCTGCTGACATACTTTCAAACCTCTGAAATATGTCCAGGCTGTCCTACCTCCCATCCATGGCCATCTGAACCACTCGAGTGATTTCCTGCATTATAAGGAAGCAGTGAGAGGAGGGAAGAAAACATCCAGCACACATAAGGCTTTGCCAAACAGCTGGAGAGGAATAACCTTAGAAAAACTGAGATTTAAGCAACTGTGGAGGAGATTTGTCGATTTAAGAGGAGCAGGGTGAGATCATCCATTGCCTTCTGTTGTCTTTTGGCTGAAAGTGGCCAATGGACAGCTGGATGGTCCCCGATCCTGCACTTAAAACACAGTTACAGAAATATTTGCATTTCATCATCATGTTGCATTCTTCTTTTCTTCTCACAGACCTTCCCTCAACTTGCTCCAGGGTTTCCAAGCCTGTACCACATCCCTTCACAGCTGCTGTGGCCTGTTCACATTTAATGTTAGCAGTAACAAACACTTTTGCATCATATTTAGTATCTCCTTTGTTCAATAAAGTTTGCAATTTTTTTCAGAGTTCCCTTTTACTTAAAGATTATTAGCTACATAATCTGGGGAATTAACACCATATTGTCCATAGGTAGGATGCTCGGAGGATGTGATCACAGGAGCTCAAAGGTGGGGTAGTGAACTGTACTAATACACTGCAGCACTGACCTGAGGTGGTGATTTCAGCAGCACCTGCACTTTTCAGTCACTTCATTTGCTACAGAAAAGGCTTAATCTGCCAGAGAATCCTGTGGCACTTGGATTCCCTCATGCTGCCAGCCTGTGCAACCCTTGGAGAGGTTGCACAAGGACCATGAGGGCAGCCCTGTGCTATGTGAAGGGAATTGCTCTGGTTATTTAGAATAACCTGACAGAGAAAGGAGATTTTGCTGGGACTCTTCTACCTGTCTTTTCACAGGCATGGCTGAAATCCATCCTCAGGTGCTGCAGAACAGCAGCAGCACTCATTCCAGCCCTTGGGGTGAATTTCAACCATATCTTCAGCTTAGGCAAATTGAGCTTCACCCTTCATATCTGACCCTTCTCCCTCCAAAACAGAGAGAGACATACGTGCCGGGTGCATTCACATGTAAATATTACACTGTGGTATGTTTGGTACCACCATACATGGTCTTTCCAAAGCCCACAAACTTGCAAGAAGAACTTTTGATATTAATAGAATCAAAGATTCTGCAGGGATCTGCACCCTCTCCTGAGAGCCACTGTACAGTCATGTCAAGTCTGTCCAGAAATAAACACCGAGAGACAGTGATGCTCATCTTCCCTTCCTTCTGCAAGATGCTAAGGAACAGCTGATGCCTCCACAAAAGCAGACTTTACACCAAACAAACCTTCACCAAATGGGGCTTCCCCTCCTTTGTATTACTAAGAACATTTGCATGAAGATTTAGCGCTTCATTTCATTACGGCCCATCTGTTCCTTGTGGCTCATTTCCTGTTGACTGGTCAATACTTCAGCAAGACTTGGAAACGATTGCAAAATGAAGGACAGGGACTAAGGTCAAAACTGCGTGACCCTCAAAATAGGACATTAATCCTATTTTCTTACAAATGTCCCTCAAAGCACGGCACACAAGGAGAGGCACGCAGAAAATGGAGAGCTGAGGCACAAGGTGGGCTCTGATGCTCCCAAGGATCAGGGCCCAAGTGTGGCACATGACATGCTGCTGCCTGCTGAGGCTGGGACATGGTCTCTATTTCTGCCCGAGCACTACAGCTGTGCCTGCTGCCACGTTTTCAGCTGCTTGACAAGCAGTGACAAACACACATCCCCTCCTCCGGCAGCAGACTGAATTATCCCTGCTGTGGTACACGGGCTTTTTCACTGCGTGTGGCCAGCTCCTCTACCACCCGCTTGCTTTGATAGATAGCTGGTAAATGCTCTTTATCCCTCTCACCAGCCAGAGCCCCTGAGTCCCCGTTGTGTGTTGAGGGCACTGACCTTCACTCTCTGCCCACCGAGTCCCACCAGGGCTCATCTGGTGCCATTTTCTGCTTGATTTCAGGCTCCTTTCTTTGACACACTGCTTCACACCTCCTTGTCTCTCTGTGTGTTCATCATTTTGGCTCAGCAGACTCGAAGCAGGGTGAGGGTCAGTGTAACTCCACTGAGCACTCTTAGCCTGGCAGTCCTTTGTTTTCAGACCAGATATCACTTTTCAGGCAGATTATGGCTCACAGCAAATTCCTGGCGGCACCCAGCCATCATGGGACTAGGGCTCAGACACATCATCATCTCCCACATCCATTTCTCTCTCCAGCTGGAGTCAGCCATGACGTGGACAGGCCCAAGACAGCTCTATGGGGACACCAAGCTTGGGTTCAAGTCCAGACACTAAGGCTCTGCTTTATCTCTGCCTCAGAACAGAGCATAGCAAAAAGCAGCTCTTAGGACACTGCAGTGACCCATTAAAATTAATGGGGTTAAATTGTCCTGGTGTAAGTCACCAACTTCAAAAGAATTACACAAGGGATGAATCAGGATCCATAATTTTTCTTCTTTGTGCCTTTCAGAAAGTTGATCTACTTTCCAGACTGCTGTACTCAGCCAGTCTTTCTAACTAAACCAACTGCCCTCTCATCGGTCTCTTACTTCACACTGTCATCTACTATCCAACCAATTCCAAGAACTGCTCACCTGCTCTGGTTTTCCCTATGCACAACAGCCCTTGTATACTTCGAACTGGCCTAATTAATTTCCTCTTTCAGGGGCAAATAAAAACAATATTTAAAGAAAAAGGAAAAAAACCCAACCAAACCAAAAACAACAACAACAACAAACAAACTACCCCAAAAGCAAAGTTTCATTACGGAACCCAGGAGTGTTACATACCCACATGGAACATTTCTTCTCTACCCTAGGTAAAGGAGTAGGTACAAGTGCAACACTTGTACCCCCCTCCCCCCCTTAAAACTACAATGCACAAAACCTGACTATGACTGAAGTATGACACATATACTTTTCTGTATTTGGAAGCAATTCTGTGAGCTACGGAAGTGCAGGAGACCAACGAGGCAGCCAGAGGAACCTCACATGTGAAAAAAGAGAAGCTCCCAGCTACTTGGTGATCTGGAAGTCAGTCTTGCTCCTGAGGCAGATCATTCAATAACAGTGCCAGTAGAGATGGACTTCAACTCTTTCAGCAAAGAACTCAGTAACCTTAAAAATCATAAATCAAACCTGTTAAAATTGGCAGGTGATTTGATAGGAGAAATTGACTTTTGAAGACTGCTTTTTGCCTGCCAAATTCACCCAGACACAAATACACATATGGATTTCTAACCTATCCAGGTTTCAGTGGTGATTACAGCAGCTATTGTGGTATGAACCATGCTAGACGTATTATTTTGGGAGAGCTGATGCATTAGAGGTAGACAATGAAAAAGTCAGAGTGTATTTGGTCTGTGAGTTAACCCACCTCCATAGTTCCCAGGTATTCAGCTCTGGGGGTTTTGGCACAGGAAAAGCAGACTTGAAATTCAGCTCCTGAACTGGTTTCAAACTTTGCTGAAAGTCTGGAGGTGTTTGGATCTGGGATTTTGACTAGTAGCTCCCAAAAGAGGCTGCTAATTTTGCAGGGTGAGGCAGCAGAGGATGGGGAGAACTGGTGTTATTTCACTTTGCTTTAAACGCAACGCAACCATCTGTGCAGCCGCTAAACCGCGGGGCCTTGAAGGAACTACAAAACAGTCTGACTGTAAAGTCAGTCACTGAGAAACAGTCAGTGCTGGGCTGACACAGCCTGCTGGTACTCCTCAGGAAGGCCGCCTGACAGCTGCTTTCTATCTCCCGTGCTTTGGCCCCATCATGTCCCTGCCAGCATCTCTTACAGCCACGGTTAGAAATATCCCAACGATGCATCAAGATGAGTAACGGACTAAAACCAAAAATACAGAGCGATCAGGGGCTCCACAAAGCTGCTTGTAAATCTACTAAAAGTGGCATGTTTCCATAAGAAACAATCTGTTATCGCACCGCTCTGTCGCCACTTCGCCGTCTGCTGAGGGGAGGGAAGGGAGGCCGGTGCGCAGGGCGCCATGCCGCAGGAGACGCGCCGAGTGCCACGGTCCGCGCTCCCTCTGCCGGCTGCACCGCCCGGTGCTGCCCCTCGCTCTGAGGGAGGCCAGGCTCGGCTAATGCCTGCCTGCTCTGGGGCAGCGCCTGCGCAGGCACACTCTGCGAGCTGAGACGCTGCTCCAAGCA
>NW_008629158.1:211299-216675 GCF_000691845.1 Merops nubicus
ATAAAGAATAAGGGCGACAGCACCTCTGTGAAAGATGCTGAGCTGCGGCTGGCACAGGACCGTGAAGAAATACTCTCCAGCTGGGACCAAGAAGTCCCTACTGTTACCTCCATGAGACACGATCCATCACTGTGCACAAAGCATGCACAAGGCACCTCGGCTTCAGTGGGAGGCAAACACTTTGGGAACCAAAAGGCTTGCAATTCTGTTACAGGCAACACTTTGATTTCCCTTGCCCTGACAACCTCTTTTGCCAATATCCCTAGACAAGCAGGGCTCCATAACTGCCAAACCCATGTGCCTTCCAAAAGGCCCGTTAATGATACATATTCAGCTCAATATGCTGTATCGAGACATGGCAAAACTGGCAATACTTGAAAATACAAATGTATATAGATACACGTAGCTGGCAGGACCAAGGATGGAGCATGCTCGTATATCTGTGTATTTCATGTTTCTAAAATACATATTTCCAAAGCACAGACTTGATGATGTTACATTGTCACCAGCAGGCCTTTGGAAAGTCTGAATCGGGGAGCACAGAACTGCTGTGTTACCCATCAGCCAGAGGTATCCTCCATCGGGCGCTGACCTGAGAGCTAAAATACAGACTAAGCAATGCACAGGACGACTAAGCAGCTCCCGTCAAGCAAATCTGCAGTAAAGTAAACCTGCAGCAGAGACAGCATCTGAATTCAGTACTTTGTACCCCTTTCCTCTCACTCGTGCCGTCGCTCCTGCGGCAGCCCCGCCCCAGGCTCCCGATGAGCTGGCCACACAGGGCCCCTGCCCACCCAACGGCAACGGCAGGTGCAGGGCTCCTCAAAGCTCCATCAAGAAGCCTGCTACCTGCCAATTACATCTCGAAGGCTAATTCCAGACTTACTTTTCCTGTGTCACTTCTGATATAATGGGAGCAAAACAGCTCACATTAAACAGCAAAACAACAAAACAAATCGAACCGCAAAAAAGGTATCAGGCAATTTAATTTCTTGCTTCTCTGCTGACCTCTGAGCAGACATAGCCCTTCTGATGTCCTGCCCCATGTTTTAAAAGGATGTGCCAATCAAGACAGTTTAGAAATGTGCATACAATTATGAATGCTAATACAATTAACAGAATGACTCATACGTGGATTACAAACCCAGCTCTCTTCCAACTCAAGCCCTCCTCATAGGTTTCCAAGTAAATGGGTCAGATCACAGTACAAAACTCCAGACAAAGAAAACCAATGCTTATGTGGAAAAAAAGACCAATAAAACTCTTCAAAAAGATCTGACTAGACACTGTCAGATTACAGATGGGAGCAGCTCCCTAGCTGAGTCAAAATTTCATGTAGGCTAGCTCGAGGCAGAGTTACCCTGGGGATATGAAGAATTTGTACCAGTGGTGAACTACAGGCGGGTTCTACCCCTGTGCTAAGCGTAGCATCAGGATTAGTGCCTGTACCCCCTTTGCAAGGTGTGCACACACGCGCGTGCACACAAAGCAAATGATGAAAAATGCATATCAAGTTTATTGCAAAACTCCCACCAAGGATCAAAGCTGCCGCCGCCAGCAATGCTCAATGGCCTCAGCCAGCTTCACATGCTGCCTTCTTGAGTTTTCTAACATGGGAAAACACATCAAACGCCTTGAAAGGGAAAAAGTGCATCACCAGGGAACAGCACCTAAAGCAGGCAGGCAGTATTGTGGAGGAACGGGGTTTTGTCAGCACTTTGCAAATACCATGGGCACAAAATCAGCTGGTTTTCCAGAAGAGAAAGAAAACTCCACTTGGCCAAATCCAGAAACAATTAGCCCAAGCACTGCAATAAGGGGAGCCCCTGCCACAGCCGGGAATGCTCGGCACTTCTGGGAACAAACCAGCTAGTACAAATTTAATTGATTCAAGTAACTGAGCTGAGACTGGCACCTCTTCTCTGAAGCTTTGAGGAAATGTCTCTCCCCTGGCCAGGGGACCACAAGCAGCTGGCTCAGATCAGAGCTTGGTCAGTCCACAGCACCACAGGCTGGGTCAGCATCTCCATCACTGTGGTCTGTTCCCAGCTTCTCCACCCTTCCCAGATAACTGGCCCACCAGCACAGAGTAAGGATGCACCTTGCCCAGGACCTGCAGCACCAGCTCTCCTGCGAGGAGCACCCAGTGGCCAAGGCAGTCGCTGCCTAAGGGGTTTCGACCATGGTGGGAGGCCATGAGAGGGGCAGAGACTCCAAGATTCCTGCCAGCAGCTGGACATGGCTCTAAAACCTCAGGAGCTGTTCCTCAGGTTTTTCAATTCATAATTGCAAATGCATTTTCCTCTTAAGACTGTTTTACCAACAGTTCATAACTCTGTAGCTTGCAAATTGCCCGGCTGTGGGTCAGACAGTTCCTTGCAATTGTAATACATCAGAAGTCACTTGATTAAATCAGGTTAAAGAGGTCCCAGGCCTCTCTCCCCTTCCCCCAAGAGCAGTCATTCTTTCCTTTACTTGGTCATTTAAATCTTTATTCTGCACCACTCTGCCCTTCTACTGAGTCTTCCATCTCACCTGCAAATGAAGAGCAATTTTCCTTCAGAGCAGCATTTGGAAGGCTTTGACTGGAAATTTGTCCTTGTTCCACCACTTTTCAAAGGCTTTGTGGTTCCAACCTGCTCCCCACGCTGGGTTAAAAGGAGCTATGTGGACAGCTGTTCATCTAACTGCAAGGCAGGAGCAGGGCCTGGCAGGGAAGAACAGCCTGGCTAAAAGGTGATCAGCTGCTGGCTGCCAGATTCCTGTAGGGACTGTTTGTGGTCTGCAGATACCACTATGCTGGAGAGGGAGGGAGGGATGGAAAGCATACAGGACAAGCAGGAGCAGTCCCTGCCACCCAGGGAAGCTCTGTGCCTGGGAAGCTGTGGAGGGAAAGACCTTCTCTGAGCTTTGCTAAGGAGCATCATTGTGATTAAGCAGCACCCCAAGGGAGCCTCAGCAGATGTGGGGTGGGGTTTAATCCTTCCTGGGTCAAACAAGCAAGCCAAAATCTGGATTAATATACGGTGTGTCAGGCTGCACATGCTTATTTGGACGACAGCAAACACACAGATTAGGTGCTGACAACTCCCCCAACAGGATCACACATGAAATTTGGCCGAAGGAAGAGCTGTTGCTCTGACTTTCACAGCCAAAAATGTGAGCAAGCCAGTGACACCCTCCACGTGAAACCCTGCTGGGTGCCCTAGCACAGCCAAAGCTGGGGACAAGAAAGATTTCCCTTTCCAAGTTGGCTCTATAGATTAGTGGAGTGGGAGCAAGCAGAGCCTGGTGATCAGCACAGCTTCCCAGGCCTGAGGAGATGATTCAGTCTAGTACTGAGTACTAAAAAGACAATTAGATAATTTCTAATCTCTTCCATATGCTTACAAATGTCTGATCCAGGTGTGGTTCTGGAGTCATTAGTATTAATGTTCAAGACTGCAAGTCTGCTTCTTCCCCATTCCCTCACCAAGTTGTACATAAAATGTTAATAAAGACAAAGAAATTACTATCGTAAGACCAATAGAAAAAGATAGGGCTGTAACACCTAATAAGAAGCCAGGTGGAAAAACTATTTCATATCTGTTCATAGCAACACGGCACAGCTTTCCCACTGTTGTCTACAGGAGTTCCTGGTCTCTGAGACATGTGAGCCAAAGAGAAAGTCAGCTTTGCCAGATGAGCATGGCAAGGGGGTGAGGCAGGGCACATCCCTGAAGAGAGAAGAATGCATATGCCACCCTGTCCAACATCCACACAAACCAAAGGCAATTTTTTTCTGCCTCAGCTTGTGCCTTCTGCTGCACTGTAAGTGTGTGCAAAGCACCATCTCCCCACGACGAGGCAGTAGCTGCCTGCAGAGCCCATATAGACCTTCCCATGCCTGGCCTCAAGCAGGAGCTATCTATACAGGCTGCAACAAGCTGTGCAACAAACAGAGCTTTGCAAGAGAGTATAAGATTTCTGCAAAAACCACCAAGTACAAACCTTAAAAATTTTAAGTTTGCACATCTCGTTTCTTGGCCAGGCTGATGTGCAGGTTTCCTGTGAAGTGCAAGCATTGACATTCATTTCTAAATAGGGAGTCAGACATAAGGGATGGTGAGCTACAGCTGTGGTGGAAGGACCGTACAGATCTGCACATATATACACATGCACACAAAAGCAAAACGTTATTCCCTGCGTGAAGCAGCTTTTGACACATAATGGACTTTTGGCTAAGTTTTCTGTAAAAAAACGCAGAAATCTCTGCCCTCTGGGGCAACGTTGAACACGGAGCATTTTGTGGACGGGGAGTGGATGTGCCTGTTAACATCCCTGGCTGCTGTGCAGTATGATGAAGTGTGCAGGAGTCCCTCTCCCGGCTTTCTGGGAAGGGAAGGACACTGGGCAGGTGAAGCCCTGCCCGCCCCGCTGGGAGCTCGGTTTGCTGTGCCAGCCATTGCTGGTGAAGAACGGGGCTGTCAGAGCGGAGTGGTTCTCCCACCCATACCTCAGGCTGATAAGCAGTGCTCATGGGTGGCCCCACACTGGATCTGCTGGGAGACCAAATGAGTTGTGTCACCACTGACAAGAATAACTGTCGGACTAAGGGGATAATAAAAAAAGGCAATAGAAGAGACAAGGTGTTTATCAAGGGGGGACCCAACGACAGCAGCCAAGTCACATTAGACATCATGGCATTTCTCTTCAAGTGGCATTAGTTCAGTAAATGTTACAAGAGCTATCTTCAGCCAGCAAGCTTCAGAGAAGAGGACCAATGGACAATCCACCACTCCTCAGGCTTGGGGAGCAGTGAGGTGCAGGCAGCGTTACCACTGCCTTGCCCAAGCAGCCTAGGCACTGCCACTCTCACCCTGAGGCTGCTGCTACATGCTCTGCCTGTGGCTCCATGCTCCACTTTTTAGAAGTAAGGGGGCTTTTGATGGTCTGTTCCCACACCAGCAACACGGGACTGTGCAATGCAGGAACAGCACTGCCTTCAATGGGAACTTCCAGCCTGGCACAATTCTCTTCCCACCTCCCATGTAACCTGCCCCTCAGGCAAGGGGGGAAAGGGGACATGTGATTACTCTCCCATATCCTTCCACCTCTCACAGGAAACAGGAATGAGGACTAAAGCATGTTGAGAAAAATTTCGGGTAGGGTCAGCCCTACACGTTGGCCTCATGTTTTTGGAGGAGAGCAGGGTCCTGCCCCAGAAGGTGCCATGACCCAAAACCTGGCTGGGGTGAGGCGGGTGGAACCCTGGCAGGAGGCAAAGCTACTTGGCATAGCACACGCAGCCCAACAAGCTCCCTGGCAGCAAGGCTCGCTTTTCCCAAGTAACACCTGCAGCAGCTGGAGCCACTCCACGGGCAGTGCAGGTCCCCG
>NW_008629158.1:216692-295672 GCF_000691845.1 Merops nubicus
ACATGTGGCGCGGAGGCATTCCCCTCAGTGCTGCAAAGCCGTGAGCCCTTGTCTTTCTGGGACACGCGGGTATCTGCAGGCAAAGCTGGCAGGGCCACACGCTGGAGTCAGCAAAGCTCCCAAGGCTCCCGTGCTGCGGGCGGGCAGGGCAGGGGGCTTGGGAAAGTGGGATGGGCCCCTCCCCGGCTGCCCCCAGCAGGGCTGCTCTCCTGTGATAAGAACCAGCTCACAGCCTCGGCTCCGCTGCAGGAAGTTTGTTCTTGTCACCCCATTTCCCAGCTCCCTCCCCTCTCCCGGCAGGTTGGGGAGGTCACAGCCCTGGGACGTGCAGAGGAAGGAGGCATGCAGGAACAGGCCGCCCGTGCCACCCTGGCCCCCGTGCCTGCGGCGGGACCCACCAGCAAAGCGCTTTCAGGGAGGAAAGCCCAAGAGCAGCTCTGGTGCCCCGGTTTGCTTTGTGAGCGCAAGCCTGCAGACGGTTGTTTGGGAACAAATAAACCATCCATGCCATAAACCCTTTACTTGTTCCCTTTCCCCACCCTTCTGCCAGGGGGTTTGTCCCCTGTGCTGTGCAAACTGCTGATCCAACATCCAGCAGGAGATGGGAAGAGGTGGGAGCCCTGGAGTCACCTGGGCTTGACACAGAAGGACTCTGCCAGCAAAAAAAGCTGGTCTCCACTTCAAGAGCTTCTCTCCAAGCCCATGTCCTTACAAAGTGGATCCTCTGCATCCCCTGATCCTCCATCCCTGTCCCCTCCATGCTGCAGAGCAGCAAAATAACATTTAAATTCCTTACATGGACAGCTGGGGGAGAAACTGGAAAGAGGAGAAAGAAGAAGTGGGCAGAAACCAGTGGCTGGGGACGAACCTCTTCAAGCGGTAATAAAAGAATACATGGCTCTAAGCAGCTGAAGAGCAACTGGAAATGGCTTAACACACTGCATGCTTGCATTCAGCCCCTCTGCCCTTACTGCTGCCTTCACACAAGACCGATAGGAACCTGAGTGGCTAAAACAGCAGCATGTCCCTCCCGGCTTTAGATTTCAGCATCACACACTGAGCCTGTTTGATGGAGGGGCAGAGAAAGGGAAGCCAGTGGGTTATTCCAGAAAAAAAGCCGTCTCTGTGCCATTTTCCTCCACCTACTCCCCTGCTCTCAAACACACTTGAGACCTAACTGATGATCAGCATGGACAGATATTGCAGGTGAAAGGAAGCTGTCAATAAGCCCTTCGAAAATAATGTCACTTTCCACACATTTGGCATTTGCCCTTCCAGAACCTTCAAGCCTTGAGGGAGTCAAATAGCCAGGTGGGCTCCCAGTAAAGCCCATTATTTTCAGAAAATTTGGATGCATTTAGCCTATACTCTTAATTTTACAGACAGGCAAGTCCCAGATATTTAAAATACAGAACTTGTTCAAAAGTGTCCCTTAGTTCTATGTTCTGTTACACACCTAGGCTCTATTCAGATCTAACATCCTGAAGAGAAGAAACCCTGGGTAGCATTTTTCATTATCAACACACTTTTAAACACCTTCATATAGTAGTTGATTAAGTGGCTGCAACACTCCAGGACTCTGTGACTTGCTCTACTTTTTCAAAACTACTGACTTTCCAAACCTGGGAACGACCAAGCCAATAAATGGGTCTCCCTAAAATCTGTTTTCAAATACCAGTGCCTGTGGCAAAATCAGCTGCTGCAATCCCACGTCCTGAGCCTACCTCAGATTCAGATAACATTCTTTCCAGTCTCTATGCTCATAGTCATCATTATTTTTCCCCTTCCAGAAAAAGTAGGGTCAACCACAGGTTTTGGGGAGCAGCTGCACACAGAAGTGGAAGTAGCATTATAGCTTTTAATGGGAACACTCTGCTGAAGAGTCACTGGGCTGAGCAAGAGGAGGCAGAAGGTTTCTGAGCTGCTGAGTCAGCACTTGGAAAAGCCTGTTTCTGTGAGCTCTGCACAGGCAGGTTCAAGCCCTTCCTGCAGGTCAAAGCAGCACCACCACCAACAGAAGTGCAGCAACGAAAAGCAGGATACACGCCACAGCATGGTGCAAAGCTGAGTAATAAAGTGCCCCACCCCATACCTCCAAAAAAACCAAGGACTGATGTATCCCCAGGGTAACTCAGCTGACATCAACAGCATTACCACACATGGTGTCTGCCCTGTAACATTATACAACCCCTAAGAGGTTGCTCACCCTGCCAAACACCACGTGGCTGCCCTTGCAGCAAGAACCAAAAGTTTGTTGTGGGATCTTCCTCAAACACTGGACTTTGCTGGCGCCCTATGGGGAGGAGTTTCACAGCCTCTCCCTCACTGCAGCCTGAGAGAAGTCCTCACAGGATAGCACAGGGAGAGTTTTAGGTGCACACCAGGTTTGGCAGGCCATTTACATGCCAGAATTGTTATTTTCCTATTATTTTCTGTTATTATTTCCTCAGTTCAACTAGCCAGGGTAAAGTGAAGTTATCAGAATCATGCAAGCTGCAGACCATCACAAAACAGTGTTAGAGCTACCTGTTGCTTACATTCATCCTTCCTGTGTCTCTGTTAGGCCCAAGAGATGTTAATAACCTCAAGGTCAATGAAAGGAGAGTGCAGAAGAAGTGATTTCTTCCATAAATGACATTGTACCAAATGTATTCATGTTTTAGGTGTCATAGGAAAAATCTCAGAAAAAATGGTTCAAACGGTTCTCTCAAGCCCATCAGGTGACTTCTTTCCTTTCCTTGCTTCTTTTAGGTGTAAAATCAGTGTGATATTATTCTGCGTCCCCACATTTCTGAGGATCAAGGTCCAAAACATTAACACTTCCACACCCAAGTGGGTTGCAGTATGTGCTGTCACTCCTTCTCCCTGCATACTGCATCCAGTATCAGGTATGTAGCAAAAGGAATTATGTAAATGAAGTCACAGTTGATACCAGAGTTTTCACTTCTATCTCATCATAACCAGTAGTAACCCACATTTTAATCCTCAGCTTGAAGCAACAGGGAAGGAAGAGAAAATAATCCATTTTTACAGTGTAAAACTCTTGCTTTGGCTGCAAATGTACATTTTCTCCACTTCTTTAATTTTTTACTCATTTTATCACTGGTGTAACATTTGCATTGACACAGAGAGAATATCTGAATTTTAGTCTCGAGAAAAAAACAAACTGAGAAATAAAAAGCAATCAGAACAGATTTTGCAGTGTCAAATTCAGCTATCCAGAGGCAAAGGGCCACCTCAGATTCCCAGTGCTTCTGGCCTTCCTGCCATTCCTCCCAGTCCCATCTCCACCTGCCTGCTTCACCCCTCTCCCATGCCTCTGCAAAGCCTCCACTATTTCAGCGTGTAATTATTGCTGGTGTAATGCTACATCAGCCATTATAGCCAAGCCAAATGGGAGCCTGTATGTCTCCTGCAGAAACACAAACCTTCTGGTTTCTGCCCCAAAACTTGCAGTCTGAATATCCAGACAGGACAGGGGTGAGGGAGCAGAAAGCCCAAGCTGAAGAAAGCCAGTGTTGGCAGTAAGCTCAATTGCAAGCCCAGATTTTTCTGGGGCCAGTGTGGTTAGTGGTAGAAACGAAGTAGCGGTGCTAGAAGGAGAGCTTAGAGTAGAAGGCCAACTGGCCAAGTGAACCAAAGCCCACAGCTGGCATTTTCTGGAGGTGCCAAAGTCTTGGCTTGGCTGCTTTTACAGCTGCTAGGCCTGCCTAGAGCCTGGCTGTTTTTCCTCTGCAGTTTCTTTCCTCAGACCAGTTGGGACAGAAGAGAGCAAGGATGCAGAGCAGCAGCACCATGGCACTCTCTCAGTGGCATACACGCTCCCTGCACGCTGCCAGGGCTACGACATGAGAGGGAGAGGTGGCCTGGGCTGGTTACCACTTCCACACTGCTGTCCCTACAAAAAAAACTTCTGTACATGCCTGTTTCTGCCCCTGATACCACCAGCTGGAGTCTGGCTGTCTGTCTGGCTCATGTTTGATCTCCAGGATCAAAGAGAAGCTGCAGACTCAGAGAGGCAGGGAGTATCCTTTGCTATCTGTCTGAAGGAGCAGCACAGCCTTGGCTCTTAGAGGGACTCTGTAGGTGTTTCTTCATTTACAGCGACGCAGGTGACTTTTGTCACACTATGCAGCCACTGATTCCTTAAAGGCTTCTCCTGAGTCCCACTGGCATCAGAGCAGATCTCACCACAGCAGAAGCACAGAGGAAATACAGCAAAGACATGCAAAATCCAGTCCTTTTTATTAGTTTCTGAAAGGGGAGATTTGCTGCAAGAATCCTGGACCGAATCCAAGATAGTGCAACTCTTTACTTCTTATTTCCACCCCTGTGAGCACAGATCAAGTGGCATTTTAAAATCAGCAGAACAGGGCTGAAGCCACCAACTCTGGAAATCTCAAGCAAGAAACTCATCTCCAAATGCTGTCAGTGGCTGCCCCAGCTCCAATGATCCCCTTGAAGGCTCTTCTGCTCCTCAGCTAAGCACAGCCATACCACGTTACGTTTATTCAGGCCATATGTAATAAGCACAAGAGCCCATAAAGGTTTAAACGGCACAATAAACATTCAGAAAAAAAAAGCACAGTGACCAGATTTACTGAGTTTGGATAGCTGCCAGCATGACCCATCAGAATCAGATCCTTAAGTTTTTGTGTGAGCCAAAGACATACACACAACACAAACACAAACGTGCTGTTATCCTTGGAAAAAAGATAAATGGCCCCCAAAGCCCATCCCCAGCACTGGAATGTGATGGCCTTCCACTGTGTCTAACTCAACTTCACCAGAGCATACAGTAAAACTGAGAAAAAGGAAAAGACAAAAACTATTTAGACAATTTCCATTAAAGGGCAGATTATGTCTGCTGCAGAAAGACAGCCAGGTTCCAAGATACTTTTGTGCTAGTTTTCCTCCACAGGGATGATCTGATATGTACTGTGCCACCTACAAGGCTGGAGGAGAGGAGATGATGGCTCAACAGAAAAGGTGTGAAATTATGATGTATCCCATGGGGTGCAAAACATTTTGTCCCAAGAATCTGCAAAAAACCTTGACCTTTTATTTGTACAAAACACTCTGGGATAGTGGGAGAGCAAGACACAGGTGGGATGTAAAAGTTCCTGTATTTATTTCCCAAGGTGAAGAACAGTTTGAACAGTTTCAGTTTCCTGGTTTCTGGGCATTTTGTGATACCTTGTTTTTTCCTCCTCTACATTTAATAACATCCATGGGTAAACACAGTATTTTTTATACCTTCCAGTTCACAAAGATACTGCACAAGCAGGATTTACTACAGCCATGAGCATCCAGTGCTCAAGACAGAAGCCACGAGTCCTGCCTCCATATTTTGTGCTCTAAAACGCATCTCCAGGGCAGAACCCCATCTCCAGCAAAAAGGAAAAAGCAAAAGGAAACAGATAAAAGAGCAGCACAAGACACTGCTTTTGAGAGACCTGCCTCATTTGTTATGATAAAAGAGAGCATTATGGATTAGCTGGCAATACATGGAAGGAATTGCCCACCTCCCACACATAATTGCCCAGAAAATGTTTTTACAAGTTTAAGATGAGCTGCTACATAAAGTTACACAAAAGTAAGACTGAAGCGTGACGACAGATTTACTTACATGAGGCTCAGGAGGTGAAGATGCCCTTGCTGTCAAAGACCCAGCTCAGAAGCACTGCTCTCCCTCACTCAGTGAACGGCAGAGAAAGGCTGTTTGTGTTTATCTGCTGCTCTAGGAGGTGGGTTGTGCACTGAGAACAAAAGCTACATGCAAGGGCGCATTCTCTCACCCACTGGCACGGGCTCGCTTGCAGGGAAGGCTTTGCAAAGGACAAGGTCTATCTTCAGCACCAGTGGCCACAGAGGAGGACAGAGCAGGGGGCCTCTGGTCAGATTGCTGCACGGTGTGAATTGCTGAAAGAACACACATTGAGTGACTGCAAAATCTAGTGAGGAGGCACAGAGTAGTAAAGGGTCCTGTGGGAGGAAAAGATGCATTGAAGCAAAGGCCAGGATGGCGTGGGTAACAGAGCACACACCAATGGAAAGTCTTAGTAGCTCCTGAGGGGGAGGTCAGGCAGTTACAGGTCTATCCGAGGCAGATGTGCTCTTGTTAGTTCACAAGTCAACAAGCATAAGAGTTAGGGATAAAAAACACAGGACAGGGCAGGCAGGGAGAGAAGAAAGCCAGCAGGAAGGGCAATACACTATATTGACACGTCCCTCCTCCACCCGCTTGGGAAGGTAACTCAGACCAGGAAAGCTCTGCTCAAGCTCAAAACTACACAGCTGCCTGACTGCTCCAACAGCCCCAGCCAAACCTTGTGGAGACAGACCCCTGGGGCGGGGGGCATCTCCAACACAAGCTATCACCAGCAAATGCTGCAGTAAAGGTCATGGAGGACAAACAGCAGAGGAGGCAGCCGCAGCTGAGAGCAGAGAACATCAAGAGACACCCAGAGTGGACTTGCAGATGGAATAATCTGGCCAAGTGTCACAGGAAGACAAGCCTGCAGCCCCAAATGTACTGATGTGCCAGGAGCTGAAACAGAGTGTAGAGTCCTGATCAATTTATTCTTCTGCAGCAGACTGTGCTCCCAGTACTTACACAGATTTGGGTGAGAATGAAAAGGGAGATGCAGGAATCCATCAGCCCTCCTCTCTTCCTCCATTCCTCACGCTGACCCTTTCCTCTGCTGTGGGCAGAGTTTGTGCATGAGAGCAGCTGCTTCATCCACATCACTGCTGCAGCCCACCCTGCTCTCCGTGTTGTCCCAGCATATGAAGAAGTGTGGACTGGTCTTTGTGTCTCTTCTGCACAGATCATCACTTCTCTTCATCTAAGAAGAGTAACTTTAGATGAGGTAATTCACCACAGTTTCGGGTAGGAAGACAACAGGGTGAGGTTGGCCTTGGGGATCTTTAGATCCCCCTTCACACACTTCCAAGCAAGGGTGAGTGTGTGCTTATTTGGAGGACTAGGTGGCCAGTGGTTGAAGCAGAGAATTTAAGGGTATCCTGAATCCTAGTCCCCCTGTAACCTAGGGCAAACTAGTTCAACACTTCTTTGCTGCACTTTCCTCAATTATAGCATTTTCCAAACTGATACGCAATTTGACTCACTCCTGCAGATCCAGGGAGCTGTATATCAGCAAGCCAAACTCTGCTAGTGGTGTTCACAAAGGCAAATCACAGAAACTAGGCTGAGAGTCACAACATGAAGCTAAAATTCAGACCTTCTGGCTCCTGTTCCAGCTTGGGTGACCTTTCAAAACCACTTTCGTACTTTTGCTTCCCTAGTTCTAAAATAAAACCTGTATTTCACCATCAAGCTGAAAGAGTGGGTTTGTGCTTGGGCTGCACCTCAAGGTCTATGGTGAGGTAGCTCTGCAGAAGGGCAATGCAGTATTCTTGCCATTACTACTACTGTGGTAGTACGATGCTTTCTTTTCAGTATTATTCTTAGGAACAATCCCTGGGAAGATTTTGGTTTCACTATAAAAAGAAAAAGATAGATTATAGTCAGCTAAGGACAAAAATAATCCCATTCCCATGTAGTTTGTGCTATTTAAAGGGACATACTAGCTATTTTTGAATAGACAAGTTTCAGAATACAACTAACTGACATCTGTCAGCACAAAGAAGTTTTGAAAAATATACATAATATCGATTTCCAAAAGCTTTAAGTGTGCCTGAGATGACCCAGAGTATGGGAGCATGGGTGGAAGCATGCCCTGTGCAACAACGTCCAGCAATCTCTCCAGCAGAACATGAGCAAGGAGTAGTTTTTCTAACCAATTTTTAGAGAAGGATCTTGGTTTCAAGCCAGGAGGTTGAAGGGTGAACACAGCAGCGCAGGACCAGGCACCCAGGGAAAGTGTTTTGTCCCATGTTCTCACATTTCTGTTCACTGTCCTGGCTGTGGTAAGGTGGGAAAAAACACAATGCCATGTACTCAGCATGAATTGCAATTCCATACAGTGGGCCAAGTTCTCCTCTGCTGAAGTATCTGGTGGTTGGACAGAAGTCACTGATGGAACAATATCTGTGTCTCACAATAAACAACAGTTGGAAGCACCAAGGAACTAGCAGGTGGTAGGAATTTGCCCCAGACACCATCGGATAAAGCAAGAAAGTCTTATTCCCCCTGCATTCCCACTGCCTCCTCCATGGCCATCTGCTGGGGAAAGCCATCAGCCAGGATCCAAAGGTGTGAGGATGGGCTGAGGTGAGTGCTGGAGCTTATGGATGTGAGCAGACAGAGCAGGAATTGCAGGAGGAAGAGAGGGACGCAGCTGGAGTACTGGGATTTCACAACACAGAAAGCAGGGCAGGATCACTTTTGGTTCTGGTACGTCCTGATGCTCGTGCAGCTGCCATGAAGCATTAACCTTGTCCTGGACTACAACCTGGAGGGAATTTAGTCATGTCTGCAACATGGAAAACCCCAAGCCACAGACTCTAGAGTTAGTTCAGCTGTGTTGAGATCTACATGTCTTGCTCTGGGACCATCTCAAACTCGAGCAAAAACGCTGGGTAAAGGACCAGCCAAGAGAAGAACCACATTCGATTTGTGCTGGTGCTGCCCCTGCTGTCAATAGCTGGTGGGAAATCAGTGAGAGATGTCTCAGACACAGCATCTTCAGAGGGGTATGCTCAGCACTTCACCCACTGCCGTCTCTTTTATTCCAAAGTCTTAAAACAAAAGGTTTGGGGCAACTGCAGATAAGACAATGCTAAACACAGAAGAGTAAACTTGCTTTTGTTTGTCTATAATATTAATAGGCTCATTATGTAATTCCCTTGGTTTACTGATGCAGCGACTCTGGTTACAAGATGGGATGGGATTTCCTTGAGGTCATTCCCCCAAACTGTGTGAGCTGTTATTTTCCTGGCTCACCCACAAACAGAGCGGTTTGCTCTTCTGAAACACTAATGTCCGACTGTTGAACAGTTTTGCCAATCAAAACACTGTGGCCTTACCCCATTTTAATAATTTAAGGCATCAATCTCCCCCTCAGTATTTGTTTGATGTGTTCTGCACCCTGCTGAAATATCCCCTCCAGACCTCCCTGAGCTCAGGCTCCGATTGAAGAGAGATGCCATGCATCAGGCCTCCAGCTTTCTCTCTGAAATGTTTAGCAGGGGATGGTGGTAAAATGTATTTATTTTCATGTATTGAGGAAAGACTGTATATTCCAGCCTCTTTTTTTTCCATCACTCAGAGATGGGCCTGAGGCCAAAACGGTGCCGCTAAGCTTGTTTTCTATTTAAAACCTTCATTTTTATTAATAACCCTTTACAGCCTACACACCAGCACTGCGGGAGTTGCATTTCCGTGTTATGTCATCGTGAACCATTATGTATTTAATTCCTGTGCCCACAAACCCATATGGACATCATTAAACACGCACCGTACAGTATTAAAACTGTGTTCCATAAAGTGTGATTTAGAAAAAAAAAAGACCTATGAAGTGTGGATTTTTTTTCTTCCCCTAAGGTCATGGGAAAATGAAGAAGCAGGGTAGAGAGAAAAAGGCTCAAGCAGTGCTGTGGGTTAGCCCATAGCTCTCCCTGCCTGCAGACTGAAAACCTAGTCCACCTTATCCACCACAGAAGATTAATTACCCAGTAACTTCAGGCCAGAGATGATGAATTTCTGTTTGGCAGACCACAGAGACAGCTTCTACAAAAATTACAGGTTACAAAACAATACAAGAACTCGATTTTATTTCTGCCAGGTTAGGTTTCCATCACTTCTGAAAGGAGTTGCCTTTAGAGGGGCAAAAGAGCAAGTTTCCCCAACTTGCTAAGGGTTAGTTACCAGGGGCACACCAGTGGGAGTGGACCCTTGCCCCGAGCACGACACGTGTGGCACCAGGTTTACTCCCAGTTTCTGTCATGGCCCCAGACTGGCTTGCCCTGGTTGTAGTCTATGCTAGCAGCAAATCCAGCAATCAGGCAACTTCTGCTAGGCAGCGAGGGCACACTTATCCTCAGCCTCAGGATCCTGCCTGTGTCCAGGACACTCCTATCATCCCTCTGTTCTCTATTCAGTAGGATTGGGGATGAAAAGATTTGTGAATGAGAGAAACCGATGGAAGAAACACATCAGAGAGCAAATAAAGCCAATGCACAACATACCATTGGGACAAACAGAAATGAGTGTAGCAATACTGGGGTGAGCAGGACAGAACATACTGAAGAGGAAGAAAGCAATACCCAAGGGATGTAAGGATAATGAAAAAAAAAACAGTGACAGTTAAAAATGAGACAAGAAAAGATATGCCAATATGAGGCTGAGAAGCTGATGCAGTAAGGGATGGTAAAAAATTAAAAAGAAAGCAAGAGGTAAGAAGAAAGTATAATTTTAAAATGCCCAGTACAAGATCTACGTACGTAAAAGAAAAGACAATAAATCAACTGCCTGTAACACATGCTAGACAGCTTGCAGTGACCCAGTCCTTTATACTGGAGTGAGACCTGCCAAACCCTGTTTGATGGCTGAATTCCTTCTGACTGTGGAGCAAATGCTAGCTGAAGTGAACAAACCACAGTGAAAATGGTATTGGACAGGGTTTTACAGCAAGCACAGCCACAGGAAGGTATTCTGCATAGTCTTGTGTGTATTCCTTGGTCTCAGAGCAGCTGCATTCCATTATGGAGACTGTATTGGTGCTCTGTCAATTTTACAGCTACACAATTAAAAGGTGCCCTCAAAGATACAGAAGAAGATACATACCTAATTGCTTTCAAGCTCTTTTTGGCTTTCTTTATGAAATATTAGTAAAAATAAATTTATAAAAATAGCATTCAGGGTGCACACAAATTATCTGCTCTATAGAACCTCTAAATGTTCAGGCCAGTTGAGCCTCTCTGCTGTTTGCTGTATGACATCTGTGTTTAAGTCTCCAAGAACAGATCTTACCTACCCTCATCTCTTGAAAGCTGGTGACCTCAGTTAAATTTGTTGTGTTGTCCCAAAGCCTGTGTTCTCGTACTCTGTACATGTCCGTCTCCAAGCAAGAGAGAAGAGTTAACATGATTTGCACAGGGAGTTACTGATGAATGAACCTCCCTTCACCCAAGCCCTCTCCAGAATTTTTCATTCCCTTCAAACAAACATACACATGAACACACACAAATAACTTTGGGTGCACATGTGCTCCTGTTGAATTCAATACAGTTATTCACTGTGTAGAAAACTAACCACATGCACAAACGTTTGGAGGAGGAGGGCCACTCTCTGGATGAGGCTGACAGAAAGTTTAATGTTATCTAGCTCCATTACGCTGAAGGGGAGAAATTTTTGACATGTGGCTCTGTAGGGCTGTCTCCTACTTCATTCAAAATCAGGAATTTGCTTTCATGTTTTGAAAATAAAACCTTAAAAGAAGCAGCAGACATGACTGGCAAAACCTCTTCAGGAAACTTGCAAAGGACCGTTGGAGTCCCAAGCTGTTAAATGGTCTATTTTGGGTCAGTGATCTCTTAACAGATAGTCACATTTTCTACCTGTACAGTTCCCTGGTGTGTGATTATATCTGAACTGAACTGGAGATAAGATTGGAGATTTTCTGAGCATGTATTAAGACAGACAAAATTATGGCAGAAAGCAACATTTGTTTGTTAAAGCCAAAAATTCTCTGTTTGCTGATATTAATTCAACATTCTCTCACAAACACTATTTATCCTGCCAGGGATAAGGACTTATTGGGCGGTAAACCAGGGCTCAGTAGTTTATATGCCTGTCAACAACAAAAAATTAAATATAAAACACTTGTCATAAATCTGCCTGGACAAAATTTTCTGATTTATGAGGATGCTGAATGATTGAGGCGAGAGTGTATTTCAGTGAAAGCAGACAAAAAAAAGGAAGGAAAAAAGTTAGTAATTACATAATGCACTGGAGACCAGCCTTCCACAAGGAGAGGGGGGAAGGCACTCCTCTTGTCGTGCCTATTTCATCCCTTGCCTAATAGTCCAAAAGCACCTAACTTTCGAAGTCCTGTGTTTTTTCACAGGCTGGAAGCACCACAAAGCGTCCTTCATCAGCCAGCCTTTTGGCACTTCTCCTTCTCCAAATGCAAATGCTACATCTGGAAAGGGCAGGAATCCTCTCTCCTGCCTGAAAGCCTCCTTTTATCTCTGTCCTCTGCAGAGCTCCTACTTCTTGCAACTACTCACTCCAACATACTACTTTATTGAAGGGATTCAAGGCTTTCTCCTCATCTGCTGAACGTCTGCCTCTTCTTAAAGTTCCAGCAGACCTTCAGAGCCTGCTTGCTAGTTAGTGTGTCACCCCGCCATCTCTCAGCCAAGCATCTGTAAAACAACCCCCTCCCAAACACACAGATGAGCATTAAAATGATAACAATGAGGATTAACAGAAGCTTATTTGTCAGGCCTGGCACGAAAAGCATCTTGTTAGCTGGATGGCCTGTGCAACTCGGCCGCTGGGGGTTCCTCCTCCCCCCAGGGATGACACTGATGCATCAGGAACATTAATAACATTGTTAGTGCATGTCCAACAGAGCCCTGCTTTGTGCATTGAGACAACTCGGCAAACAATAAGACGCTTTTCCACTGACCTCTTGCTGAAAGAGTTTAAAGCTGTTTGTAGGGATGTGAATGACTTTCTCCATTTGCCCCTCAGCTTCACTACGAAGGTATGTATGGAGGTGAAGGAATTAAACCAGATCCAGCAAGATGCCTCAGCACCCAGGTTAGCAGCTACAAGGGCTGCAGAGGTTATGTGCGAGCGGAAGAATCTCATTACTGGGACCACAGAAAGGAAAGCACACACTTTATTTACCCACGTTTCCCCACATTTGAGACCTGTACTGCCAAAGTGTCCCATCTTGTAGGAAGAAATGTAGAACACTGTCAATATGTCCTGGTCCCTGATACAGAGTAAAAGCTACCCCCGCTAGTCAGTCTGTGCACCTTGTTTGCATTTGCCTGTATTTTCAGCGTGTTGATGACAGCTTTACACCCCATCTTCTGGTCCTCAGTTCAGAATAGCTAAAATCATTCTCCTTACCTAGGGTGAAAATTCACTGTGCCATTGCTGGTGTCACAGTGCTGTGGCTGGGCTTTTTCAGAGTGAACCCCTCCCTGTTGCTCATTTATTTAGCAGATATTCTTAACACCCCAAACAAACGTTGTGCCAGGGCTTGCTCTTTAATGTGTTCATGAGCCCTTTCTTTACTTGCCAGGTGCTGGCAGGGGAGAAAGGGATTGGCCAATGTGACTGATGTTCTCCCAGAGCTGCCCACTGGCAGAGCGAGGCCTTAAGTAGGCAGGACCAGACACATCACAGCCCTGTGGATCCCAGATCAAGTTCCAACCACACAACACCCAGAGACCTGAAAGCCATTGCACAAGAGGTCACCTGCAAAGCTGTCTGTTCACTCTACAGCCACCCTGCTGCTCAGTAGGGCTGGTGAAAACTATCTACATTCTGGGTTTGGGGACCACGCTTCAACAGAAACTCAGAGGTTCATTTCTGTTAAGACATTTTCATAAAAAAGAAAGCTCCTTTTTCAGCCAGATTTAGAGGATAAATCAACATTTCCATAAAATGCTGCATTTTGATGGAAATAAGAAGGTTAACTTAATCTCAACATCGTCAAGAACTCTACAGTTCCCTAGCAAGAGAGGACAGTGTTGGTGAGGTTCTAATCATTAGAAAAAGGACTGAGACCAGCAAACTATCCAGCGGGAGCAGCCAAGAAGGCAACATTGCTAACTCACTACTGAACCAGGACAGCTCCAAGCCTCTGATGAACGCTGTCTCTGGTATGGCTCATTCACACTTCATTCCCAGCATGCTTGGATGGGGAAGGAAAACGTTTATCTGCTAGATATGGTGCCCCTGCCATCCTAACCTCCCATTGTTGCAACGGGTCTTGTCATAAAGCAAAATTGTCTTTTTTTATCTCCAAACATTCAACATTTTCTTCTTCTTTTATATTTTTAAGTACAAGGTATCTCAGGTTACTAGTGATTTTTTGCAGTGGTTCCCAAATGAGCCTGAACTGCTCTGATTTTTCAAACCCACAAGACTGTAATTGAAAGCAAATGTAATCAGACATATACAATGTTCTGAGGTTCACCACAGTGCACTGCAGTCAGCATTACTGGAGTGGCTATTAAAACTCCTTGGAGCTGGGAAGCAAATACAGCTTGCAAGAATCCAGCAAATAACTAGCATTTATTAGATTAGACTGAAGTATTGCAAAGCCACAATCCTCTATTCAGAATATATCCAAGGTCTCTTTAAACGAACATCTTTCCTGAGCTTAGGCCAATTGTTTTAAGAGATGTGAAAGGAAAGAATTCTACTTTTAACACAACATATTTTGCAATCCTTACATCGGTGTAAATCTCGAATAGTCCATTACTGTCAGCAGGGTTGTTTCAATCAAACTCTGGCATAACAGGAAAAAGAAAATGGGCAAAGACAAAGGGTATCTGAATCCAGATACATAGCTCTAGCTAGAGATAAGTAGTAGCAAATCCCTTCTCTAAACCTCCCAAACAAAATGCAAGCACTGGGGAAATTAATTGAATTCCCACTGGCACTTGAGTCTGCACTTAAAAGCAGGGCTAGGGTTATCTGTGAAATTTCAATTAAATCAAAAGCTTTGATAACATGATAAGTCACTCCAGAGTTTGGAGTCAAAACAGGTTGTTATTTGATCCTCTGCTTGTTTTTCTGGGAACAGCACACATGAAAGACAGTCAGCTGCAGACCAGTCAAAAAGATGGAAAGGGTGGAAATGAATCTACCAATAGATCACTGTGTCTTCTACACCCAGAGTCACTTGAGGTCTGGTATTTTTTTTATACATCTTCTGTCCTAAAGAAGGCACCCCATTCCTCAAGAGACAGGAGGGCAGAACAAAACAGATTATCTTGGACACGTGCAGCACTCCAGGTATGGTTTCCTACTCCTATTTTTTTATTATTTTTTTTTTTCTTTCAAGGCTTGCTACAAGCAAGTTTTTAAACAGTAACATCAGGAGCTGAATACAAGAGTCTGTGGACACAAACCACCAAGCCCTGTGTGTATAATGAAATGGATTGGCAGCACAAATCCTTCAGTAGCATGGTGAACAGGTGAAGCAAGGTGCACCAAACAGTAGTTGTCTGATGTGCTGTTATGATACAGCCAAGTCAGAAAGGAAGCCCTGCTCTTCTTCTAAGTCAAAGCAGGAGGCAGTGGCTCTCTAGAGAGCCCTGACTTGCTTTACCTGTTGTTCAGCACTCTTTGATTGCTAACATTTCCTCCTCTCACTTCGGTGGCAACTGCTTGATGCTGAGGGCAGCACCAGAGACTCTCAAAGTCCTGTTTACCACAGGACATCACCTCTACTTCCCAGTGTTTAGACAGAAATGCTCCACATTAAATAAATGTGAAACACCAACTCCACCTAGCCTCTGGTCAACAACATTAAAACACATTTTAAGCAATGCCATCCCTTGTAACATATAGTGCAGCCTGATAAAACCCTATCAAATGTCTTACATTGCCCCCAAACTGTTCAGAATTGGATATAGGGTTGCACTAGGCACGTGTACATGAGAAAAGTTCTCCTTTTATGATAAGTGAGGCTACTGATCCTGAACAACATTAAAAATAAAAGGACTCTCCAGACAAGCAATATCAAAATTACACAGTGAGCAACAAAAGGAAGTGCAGAGCGCTGAAAAGTCTGCACTAGGCACCCCTGGGGTATAATTTATCACCCTGGCAGCAAACACCCCATTAAGCACATCTGTCCCTAGTGCCCTCCTCTTCAGAATGGAAAAAGATCTTCAATAAACAATACTGTGACCATATTAAATATAGACATAGCAATGACAAGCTGGAATCTTCTCCATGATATATTTGTAACATAAGCTGCCTATTCTCGTTGTTCAGAGATGTGACACAGAGAGGACAAGACAGGCAATTCAACTCTGTCATGTCACTGAAAAGAAAACTCCACCCCATCTCCTCCTGCCTGTCAAGTCATGAGTCAATGGTGACAGATACCTCAGTGGGTGCAATTAACCTGCTAGCAGGGGCTTACCAGAACAAGAAATCCAAATAAGAAGAGGAAGTCCCCATCCCTCATCCTCTCCTCAGTGCCAGGCTTATTCACAAAGCACAGCAGGACTGGATGCTTCTCTTCTGTGTGAACCTAAAGATCTCTTTTGTGCTTATCAGCACAGGTGATTTAACTTCAGGGGCTGCCCCTATTCTGGGGCATCAAACCAAGCACCACCAGTCTTTAAACAGAGACTTTCAGAAGATCTTGTGGCACTGAGCCAAACATTTCTCAAAATAAGGATAACAGTTGCCCCAAATCCTTCACAACAATCTTGATAAGCTCTGAATCTAGTTATTTTAGTTCTGCTCCAATCCTGCCTTGTTAGCCCAGCTTCCCCACACTGCCAGATGAATACATTTGCTCTTTTGTCTCCCTAACTGGTTTTGCATATAGAAGCACCAACAGCACAGGCTTTCCTGACAGATTTTGGAAGTAACGTTGCTTCCAACACTGCCTGACAATTTTAAAAACAAATTATTTTTCTAACTGGTCATTTCTATAATTATATTATGGAATGAACAGGGTTTCTTTACTAAACTCAAACCCTCTTAGCAAGTCTGTGAAACTGTACCTCTGCAATCATACCGCAGATACAGCCAGGAGATGTGAGAGGCCTTTCCAACATCACAAAATAAACCAATGAGACAGTAAGGAGCAGATTTCCCAATCCCTTTCGTTAACAACTAAACTTCTCTTCTCCGAAAGGAAGGAAGAAATTTTATGGGTTAAGTTAAACATTAAGCAAACTATTACTTTCTAACCTACAAAATAGTCATTGGCAAATTATCAGCAGTGATTGTTCCTTTAGGATGTGAACGAAAATTACTAGACAGAAAAAAAGGCCCTTGAGCCAACAGGCCTGGCATTTAGTTTTTCTAAAGGCATCATCCTGGCATTTCAAAACACCTCCTCAGTCTCAACTCCTCCAGAGAAGAAAGAAATAAAAAATCTCGAATTTAGCCTCATAAACAGTAAACTTTTACTAGTACTGACACTACCATTGTGATTTGTCCCAGCAAGGCAGTGTCTGGTGCCATTGCTGAAGCAGCAGCTTGTCTGTAAGGTTCTGATCTCAGTGACATTCTGATGGATTTCAGATCAGTCTGGTTATTCTTAAACCATTCTGTGCCCATGACAGCATGCCACTTCTAAACCCTGCAGCACACTCCTAACCAATCCGGGCAAAAGCTATTTCTGTAGACTTGGCTTTCAGTGCCAAGTGACAGTGCACAGAACTATCTTTGCTCCTCTCAGCCCTGTGCCCTTTCACACTCAGACCATGAGCAAACTCAGATGTGATATTCAAGGCAAGGAATAAAAGGTCTTGCTGAGCTGTTATAGCACTAATATATGCTGTTCCAACTGCCATTCTTCTACACCTTTTTTTGTGGTTGTTGAACCTATTTCAATCAACATGCTTTCTGTTTTCCCCCAACTTTATTGTTTGATGTGTATCTACATAAAAAGTCTGTTTTCATTTTTCTGGACAAATAGCAAAAAGATGCAAATCTTCTCTCAGGAAGGCTGAGTTACTTGCTGGTATCACTGATGCTGCAGCCAGCAGCAAATTTCAATGTCCAGCTCAAATAATTTATATGTTGGGGGAAAAAAAAAAAAAAAAAAGGCCCATGTGAAACTAAAGAAAAGGACAAGTAAAACATCTGTTACTTCCTTTTTTTTTTTTTTTTTCATTCCTAGACTTCTCTATCCCTGCATTGCCTTAGTTTATTTAAGATAACAAGCTCCAGGCAAGACTTTCCCAAAGATCATGATAATACGCACTGATGAAAGGCAGCATACACTAGCAGGGTATCTAGAGTCCCATCTGCCGATGGCTGGGTCCCAGAGACAGAGCTCCTGCTCTCTGGGTCAGAGGGGACACAACTGGGAATCAGCCACACTTCACTCCTCTATTTCTGGGGCACAAGGCTGCTTAACCTCTCAGCCACTGATCTATGACAATCCCATAGGATGAGCAGGATGCTGTAAAGCACTTCTGCAATTCAGAAGCCAAAAAAAAACATTTTCATGACAAATTTAGGTGTTGAGACCAAATATTTCTACTAAATACAGTCCTAAACCAGGCATGTTTAAAAAACTAAACACAGGTACTCTACTACTTTCAGATCCTCAAACCTAATTCCCACTGAAATCAGTGAGACCTAGATGACTAATTAGGAGAAGCCAAGCAAGGCTCTTGGCAAACTGAACCCTAACAAGTTATTGCATCCTTAGCTACCTAAATATCAGTGAAGGTGATTAAGTCATTCTTGGAAAATATTTTCATCCCTTCAGTGCAGTGGGTCTTAACTGCCTCATCCTTCCACCATCTTTATTCAGAGCTTTTCCTGCTCTGTGTTTCACAATTTACTTCCCAGATGATAAATCACACAAAAGTAAAACTTCCATCTTCTTCTGATTTTTTAATTTCTTAGGGAAATTAATTTCCATTCTGCATCTCTCAAGTAGAATAAATTTTCCTAATAAAATGTGTGCCTTGAGTAGTCAAAATACCACTGCCAAGTGCAGACTGTAATAGCGATTGTCATAAAATAGTGCTGACCACATTCCTAAATGATATGAAAATTATCTGTACTGTAAGTCCAGTAAGAAAGAGCAACCACAAAAGCAAGAATGATAGCTTTCCTCATAGCACATCTGCTCAGAGGCTAAACCATCAAATGTGTTTGGAAACACAACTCTAAAGGGATGACATATAAGACAAATAGGAGGGATGAAATAGAAGATAAAATATTTGCATGATGTCAAACAAATCAGCATAAATATAGATATTTCACAGATGAAAAATTTTCCTCCTCTACCAACAGGTTATTGAATTGTTTTTACAGGGCAGATCAGAGTACATTTGTGAAACAGAAACAATCCTATATATGTAAACACACATATGACTTACACAAATGTTAAGTCATGCTCATGGATAGAAAAAAGCACATTAGGGAACTGTGCCTTAACACTTGTAGACTCATAAACCAAAACATGATTCCTGAACGTGGTCACTGCACTATCCCGGCAACTTCTTTCTTGCTGCCTTATCAGAAATTTGTTATATCTGAAGAACAGAGGGAGAATCCAGCTTCCATTTTACAGTGGCTGCCTAGCATCTGAGTATCTGAGTGTTACACCAGTATTTATGTGATGGAGATACGATCAGTGAAGCTTATGGCTACAGAACACACTAAAGCATTTCTGCTCCTCAGTAAAGGCACCTTCAGCACATTTTCTGCATCAATCCTTATATTATGTCGTATATCTAGTAAGTTCTCTGTTTCTCCTGGATTTGCATTTTGTTTGAAAATCATTTTTGATTCTTACAGAAGAAATATTCTCAGATACTGAACACTGCATTAAATTTAGTTGTTGTTATTATCATTATTTTAAACTGAAGTCTTCTTTGAGCCTGCATGCATTTCTGCAGGGGGAGTACCACAGAACTGAATCCTTGGCTCTTGGCTTCTCTTTTCAGACTGGATCCAGACCCAGAAAGAAAAAGCAAACTCTCACATGAGTGGTCTGGCTGTGATATTTTGAACCTAACTGCAAAAAAGCCCTAAAAGCAGTAGACCATATAAAATGTCTAATTGATTAATCCTAGTCTTTGGGTATTTCTGTTATTTTTAGTAAAAAAGAATCATTAAAAAAATGGTTTCTGAGATTTTGTTTGTTGATTATAAGCCCTGGCCTGACCTTAGCCTTGAATTTAAATCCCCAGTAGAAGTCTGAAATTAATCCAACTCTGGCTTAGTTATCAATAATTATAATTATTAACAGAAGTATCCAGTAAATGAGTGGCTTTCAGTGACACGGTGTTTTAACTTAGAATAATGGATAAACAAAAATGCACTTCCTTCTTACCTTTTCACATAGCAATGCAGGATCTGGTCCTTACATGGGCATGGTAAAGGACAGAAAAGCCCAGCCATTTGCCCACATACATGTGCTCTGCCGGAGCAGATCCAGAGAAGGGCAACTAAGCTGGTTCAGGGCCTAGAGCACAGTCTTATGTCAAGTAGCTGAGGGAATTGGACTATCTAGTCTGAAGAAGAGGAGGCTTGGGGGAGACCTTATTGCTCTCTACAACTACCTGAGGTTGAGGTGAGGGGGTGCTGATCTCTCCTCACAAGTAGCAAGTGATAGGACAAGAGGAAATTTGTGACAAATTGTCAAATTGTGAAAGGGAAGGTTTAGGCTGGCTATTAGGAAAAATTTGTTCACTGAAAGGGTTATCAGGGACTGGAACAGGCTGCTCAGGCTGTTCATAACCACCCCTGGATGTGTTTAAAAGTTGTGTTGATATAGTGCTCAGGGTCATGGTTTAGCAGTGACTTAGTAGACTCAGGTTAATGGTTGGATTCCGTGATCTCACAGGTCTTTTCCAACCTATGTAATACTGATTCTATGACATGCATTTGCTCAAACACTAAAATCCCACGTCCAACCCTAAGCAGTTGAAAAATGCTCCTCCTGTCCCCGAGCTGATGGTTTGAAGCTTGCTTCCTCTGCAGCTCCCCAGTGAAGCAGAGCGAGAGCAGCAGAAGCAGCTGCCCTGGGAGCACAGCCAGGGGAGCTCCAAACCCTGCCCTGCCCATCAGCGCACCAAACACGTGCCAGCTGCCTTGCAAAGGCCACGCTTTCACCATGTGAAACAGCCTGAGAAAGCTCCCAGACTATCCAATGGAGGGACTTGGTATCCTCCTATGGTCTCTCCAATGCAGCATGAAGGAAACCCGCTGTTGGGAGCTATCTGACCTGCAGGTCTTCACCAGCAGGAGCAGCCTCAGGAGACTGTCAACCAGTTCAAATGCTGTGATTTCTTGAAACATCTCTCCAGCTACCTGCCTGTAAGCTGCTGTACCCAGAAGAGGTTTAATGAAGCTGAAAAGAATACCTTCTGCCTATTGTCACAGGATTTGAAAGCCTGGACCATCACCAAAACAGGGAACAAAAAGCCAAAATCCAACCAAACAAATTGGCCGGACTGTAACAGTGCTGGGAAAGCCCAGTTTTTATTCCAGCTGGATCGCGTGCTGCTCAGCACTGCAGGCAAGCAGAGCACAGCAGCAGTAGGAAATGACCCTGGAGGGAGCAGCCTGCAAGCCAAACGCAGCATAACCCAGAGAGGACAGTACACAGAAGCAGGGAGAAGGCACGGGTAGGGCAGATGAAGAGTTACAAGGAACAAGCTGGAAACACATTTGTAAAAGTGCCTAAGGGACTACAGGAAAATGTTGGTTTCTTTTAGAACAATAGGAACAGAAGTGAAGGGCACAGACTTTTCAGCTGAATTACTGCAGGAATACATAAGTTACTCTACGTGCCTCACTGTGAGTCATGGCTCAGCAACACAGGGTGTGGATACACCACCACCCATCCCAGCTGTAAGGTAAACCAGACTTCTTTTAGTTTGCCAGACTGGTAAACCAGCGCCTCCTCCCTCAAAGTTTAAACTTCTGTGCTTTTCTGGCCGGGACCACGTGCCCAGTCACTGCTCTGTGGACATGCAGTAACTCAATGGACTCTCTTGGCTCAACAACCCGAATGCCCACGGGATTAATGGTACACTCCTGCAAATTAGTTAATGAACTCTAGGTCAGGCTTTGTCTTATGAGGCTGAGCTGCTGCAGAAAAACAGAGCAGGCAATCATGAAACTAAAGACCATCTCACTGTGCACAGAGAGGAGACATCAAGACAGCACAAGCCACTCCATTCTGCCATCCCTTGGTGGCTGAGTCCCTCACTTGGCAATATTTCTTCTCCTTTAACCCAGCCTGTTGAATCCATGCTGATATATCAATATATGAACCATCTCTGCACTGAGGGCAAAAAAAAAAACAGCTGAAGAAATAGAATAATTTGAGCAGTCAAGATGCTGCCCCCAGGCTACACCTCTACAACCACCAGTGAGATGAATGAAGGAACTTGAGGGCCAGGGAACACTGAATCCACAGGGCTTGGGCACCACTGGCTCACTGTTTCTGGAAGGGCTTGGCAAAGTAGCAAAATGAGAGGATAAATATGGGATTTCTCTGGCTGATCATGCTTCTTCCTGCAGTGGCTGCTGAGGCTGAGAATTGCCCTGGAGGTGTCCTTCCCGTGGACCCTACACAGTGGTCCAGTGAGCCCCAGATCTCCTCCCTTCCCCCTCAGTTCACAGAAGAAAAACACTAAGATGTTTCCGTTGGCTTTTACATCATCTTTTTGTAGAGACTAATCTTCAGTTTCAACAATACATCTTTTGTGAAGCACTCCCAGCAGAAACCTTAGACACCTTCCCTAAGATCTGTTTGCTTACAGAAGACGAGGTAGGATTTGTTTAAACCCAGTTAGATTAATGTCTTGCAGACATTAGTGAAGTGAGATTTAATCAGGTTATTGCTTTACATTTTCCAGGGAAATAAATCACACTTATTACTAGGTTGGAATAAGATGCAAGGCTTGGGCTGAGAACATTCAAGGGGTTTTGTTTTTTTGGGGGTGGGGGAGAGGGGAGTGAATGGATAACTTCAAAATTGCTGCAAGGCTGTTGAACAGGAGCTCAGAAAAAGGCCCTCAACAACATGTAAGAGGGAAAAGAGAAAGCAAGCCATAATGGCTAGTGCTAGCCCAGGGGTGGGTCTTGGTCCCCACTCCCTGCCTTGTGGAGGTCTAACCCTGGCTCTACTTCTCTCGAGTCTAATGCTGTAGGGTCCGTATCAGTGGAGTGTAGGTATATCCTGCTGCAATAGTTTCTACGTTTGCAATACGTGTTTAACACTGAGCATGCAATCATATTTTTTCACCATGGACGTTTTTCTAAAACAAGACTGGCTAGAGGATGGAAAAAAAAAAAAAGGAAAAAAAAAAAAGCAGCTCTTTTTCCAAACCTTGGATTTCAAACCTGTTCTTCTTCTCATTAAAAAAAAACAAACCAAACAACAAAAAAAACCCACACCACTTTGCTCTCAGCTACACTAGCAGTGTTTTCTTTAGTGCAGATGCTAATACATTCCCTTGTATAAACCCAGGTATGCATAAGAGACAAAGTCTGGGAAATCAAACTGCAAAGGTCCCCTACACCAGCATGGGAACACACAACTGAAGTCAATACAAATCTTTCTGCTAACTACAGGTTTGTGTGCACTGAAATGCCCAAAACCCAAAAGCTTTGCATCCATTATCCCCACCCCAATGGGCTGTGAAAACACTGGAGAAAGCACATCATGACAAGACAGCCTCAAATCACACAACAAAGCAGCACAAACCACAATGGGACCAAGTCACAATCTTCTTGTGGAGTGCAATAAAATATATCCTGTTTGGTATAAAGGAGAGAAGGAAGTACCAGGCAAGGCACCAGAGCTGCTAGTAAATACCCTCCTACCAAAGTTTTCCCCAGACAAATGAGTTCTCTGAACTCTGACTGCATCAGCATGAATCATGAATCAGCCTGTCTGCTCCAAGGTAAAGCCTACAATTCTGTTCCATGTTCAACAGGAACTCTTTTCCCAGCCTTTCCTTGGCTTCCTGTTTAGAAAGAAAAGACCCTCCAGAGACAATTTTGGATCTGGAGCACAATCTTGCTCCCTTCAGATAACGAAGTATCTCTGGGTAGGAGTACATTTAAAGAACCTGCTAGTAATTACGAGCCAAGTGCTTACTGGCAGGATTTCCCCCTGCTGCTGAGCCAAAGCTTTTGGGAACTAAGTGACTCTGGTGGTAATTACCAGGTAAAACCCTTAAGCCAAGGGAGGTTCTCTCATTAGGACCATCAGCAAGGAACAAGGCAGAGGTAGGTGGAGGATGGCTGAAAAATGTCTCTGAGGGTTGCGTGACTCCCCTGTCCTCCACATGCTCGATATGGTTGTACGTAATTGCTGGGCACTTTCTAGGTAGTGCTGGAAAGCTACACAATCTGTTCCCACACCTACAGTGTTATTACAGCAGTAATAACCCCAAATTATCTTTTCCTTCCAGCAAATCAAAATGAACTGAGCAGCACTAGAAACCCATCAGAGCACTTACTCTTTTGGAGGGTTAAGGTCTTCTGGGCGAGCCTCAAAGAACCTGAAGACTTCATCACACTGTGAAATGTGAGGAGGAAGCCGAACCAGTGCCTGCAAAACAAAACAGGGAGGGAGAAGCACTTAGAAAAGTCAAATTTAAAACATGGCCTCAAACATCTAAACTACCAAGCAAGAGGAGGCAAAACAGTCATCAGACTCAACACCCACTAACAACACTAATTAATGTGCTCCATAAAGCTTTCTATTAAGCACTGTCAACAGAAAAAACAGAGTTTGCTTAAAAGAACCCAACAAACCAAAAAACAGTTTGCTCCTAAATTAATGAAGGAAATGAAGTTTGATGAAGTCTCTGAAAAGAAACCCAAAAGGGCAGAGAAGCTATTTCTGCATGAAGAAGAATTCACAGCACATCCTGGCTAACAACATCCACACAACCTGCAAGGCACAGGTATGAAGCACTTGGCACATTCAGCAGTAGTTAAGAAGCAACCACATTCTGTTGAGGGGTACTGGAAAGTGAGACTTCAAACCAATGAGTCAAGAATGCAAGGCAGAAATGTGCTATGAACTTGTTGATCAGAATCTAGAGCTTGATGATGCCAAAGAGCTGTCCCCAGCCCACAGAGATGGGACAGCAGCTCAGTGACAGAACTCTGAGACTGTCTCCAGAAATGACCAGCAGGAAAGGAAAAGATCCTGGAGTTCACTTCCTCTTGTGCTAAGTTATGCTCAAAATAGGTCACAGGTTATATATAGACCAAGCTTCTTAGAGGTGCTGTAAACCTGTTTGACAAAATTAGATTGTCTGGCTCTTATTCTAGTTGAAAGAGAGATGAAAAACTGCATCAGAGCTAAATGGTGCATTAGGGCCAACAGGTTACACTCACCCATGAGACATCTGATTGATCTTGGTCAGACACACCAGAAGGCCCAGCCAAAGCATGAAGGCCAGACAGGACAGTTGTTTACTCTCAAGGCTGTTTTTAACTGGGCTTTAGAAGTGGACAGATATATTTCCAAGACCACTCTGGCTTGGGGGTGCAAAGGAAAAGAGACATATTTAAAAGTTCTGCTCTGAAACTGCAGGTGTCAAGTATTAATGATGAAGTCTTGTTTTAAAGTGGCCTGAAATTCAAAGCCAAGTGCTTCAACATCTACAGCTCTCCTTTCCCTGGTATCACAAGGAAAACTCATTTGACATCAGGAACCCTGTGAAGAATGAGGCCCTGGCTTTGGTCACACGCAACTGCACTACAGAGCATAAAAAGATACCTTGCAATAAGGAAGAGGCATCAGATGCAGAAGCCAGGCACAGCCTGGTGGGACCAAGTGCTGTGGCTGTGTACAGAGCATTACTGTTTGCTGCACTAACACAGGATGAAACCTAACAGGTGGAAAACTCTAGTGCTTTAATCTGAATGAAGGATGCCCTGGTCCCCACTGCTATCCACTCAATCTTGCCTAAAAGCATAAGGAAGGTGTGAGCTCTCAGCCCTCACTCCTAGCACCCATAAACACGTGCATTCAGCTGGCAAATCAGGACTAGCACTGGGAAGCCAGGAACTGCTCAGGAATAGTAAGCGAAAGAGAAATGCCTCAGCCACACAGGTTAACGAGGACATAGACAACATTAAAGCATGTTTTATTCATCTGCATCTCAAGCAGGACTCAGGCTTACATAGAGAAACAATGCTGTCTAACCAGCAATGGATGTGGCTGAGATTTAGTGACAGCTCTATTACTAATGCCCTTCCCAGTTCGGGCAGGTTACTTAACCTCTTTCCATCCCAATTCAGCAGGGATATATCTTCAGTTACTCATTTACAATGCTGAGCAATAACACTTACCTAATCTGCAGAAAGATTACGAGGCTCAGATATTTAATATCTACAGTGTGTTTTGAAATCTCAGAGGGCTTGATCTTGTGTAGTCAATGGGGCAAGAGCAAGCACTGCAAATGATACGTATCATTACCAGAGAAACACAAATACCCAAGTCATACTTCTCGCAGGGGGTCCTGGACATCAGACACCTTCTCAAAGAGCCACCACTTCCCTAACAGGTCACAGGTGTTCACCCTTCCCAAAAAACAGGCTACAGATGTCAATACCTTGATGGAGCACAGAGTGGGTATTCAGTGATGGAGGAGCACAAATCCTACCAAGCTGCCATGGACGTTTGTGTTTCTAAACCTTTAGAAGCTTTAGAAAATCTGACTCCCCTGAATTAGTGGTCCCCTGTTTGGAAATCTCCAGGAGAACTGTGGTCCTGCCAGGCCAAAGGGGAGTAATTCAAGAGCATCTCTGTGACTCCAGGCTTTCACAGGCAGCAGATAAAAATCAGCCAAAGCCATTTCCACACCCAGCCATCCACCTTTCCACCCCACAGACATGGCAACCCTGGGGAGGGCAGGGTCTCAAGTGCTGCAATTTTCAGCCCAGTGCGTGGAGTTGCAATTAATCCACTGGGTAGCAACTTGCCACTCCATGTTTTTCAGAGAGCTCAGGTATAAGTCTGCAGCCAGTCAATTTTTACCTGTTTCAGAGAAGGAACAAAACCTTAAGAAGGGGTAAGAAATGCTAAGAAAGGGTAGAAAAGTGCAAACAAGGGTGTAAAACCAGGCAGAGGTGGTCTATTGATTTTGGACAGTAGCAGGGAGCAGCAACACTTTTTTGAGAAACAAACGTCTCTTCAGCAAACACACAACATCCACTCAGGAGCAAGCCAAGCCCAACACGATTCCAGGGAGCGAACAAAAAGTGCATTGAGGAGATGAGGGACACTGCTGTCACTCTGCAAGGGGAAAACGCAAGTTTCTGGCGTTTCCAACAAGACGGTTCCAGAGCAGAGCTGCAGCAGCCTGAAGAAAAGACTGCAGGGTCGAGGAAAGAAGAGTAAAGAAAAAGAGGAAAACAGATGGTGAAAGGATAGAAAGGACAGGGAAGTGACATTCTTCCTGGGACGTGGAAACCAGAGGTAAATACACACAGCTATAAACAGCAAGCATCCAGAAACAGCAAGGAATTTGCACAGGAAAGGTGAGAGATAAAAAGTGTGGGCAAGCAGAATTCAGCCTTGCACAACCCTCCAGCGTTGTCAGTACCAGCACGGTTCCTCGCCCGGCATGCCAAGGCGGACGTGCGCTGCTCGGGCCTCACGCGCTCCTCAGGAGATACACTTCTATGTGCTGTTTCGGCCTGTAACGATGTCTGCCTCGCCTATATTACAGGTTTCAGAGAGTCTTGCAGAGTGGATGATTTGAAAGGCTATTAGAACAGCTGTAGGGTCAGGCAGGGCGTGAGGAGGCAGCCCTTGGCGCTGGGGCCGGCTGGCTCTGTGCAGAGTGGCAGCGGGTGTGCAGGCAGGCACGTGGCTATAAAACCACGCAGGTCCCTCCAAGGATGCACCGAGTGCTGTGTGTTGCATTTATGCAGACATGTATAAAAAACAGATGCACAGACATGTATATTTAGAGGTACAGAGTGCGTGTGTAGGTGTGCGTGTACATACACACAGAATGATACCCACCCTGCTGCACTTTGTGTGTCTGAAATGGAGACTGGTCACACCTGTCTATCAACTTGTAGAATCGCTAGAGGAAGACCAGTGCCTTCAGGGGCTGCTCCGCCTACCCCACCACGTAGGCCTGGCTCTGGGTGGGGTGAATCACCCTCTGTCTCTCTCTGCAGCCCAATGAGGGAGTTCAGCTATATCGTTCTTGGATCCCTAATGTCCAATGGAGTTAAACCCAGCTCTTCACACGAATACACAGAGACAGCCAACAGTACCAGATGGATATGACTCCTTGACTTTTCATATTAAGTATCCTGTTCTCCATTGTTTATCATTTTAATTAATGTTAATCGTTAGTACCAGACATTTGGGAATGGCAATGAGTCCTGCAAGGGGGAAGGTGCAATTAAAGTAGCTAATTTCTCAGAACAGAGAAATAAACTGTTTCACCTACATGAAAATACTTTTCATTTCTGTTTAGTTGACAGCCTCAAGTAAGTTCAAGTTCGAACCCAAAGCACTGAAGCGTGGAGGTTGGATGGCAAACACTGAGTGTCAGACAGAGACATGGATGAAGAGTGCATGGTGGTGACTCAGACTGGAGAAAAAGTGAGGAGATGTAGGAATAAAGAAAGAACTGAGGGAAGGAGGAAAAGAGGGTGCAGAGTTTTGGAAGTAACTGGGGCATAGTTCTGGCATGGAAAGACCATAAAGCAGTGGAAAGCGAGGCTCTGCTCCAGTTGCTGAGGGGCACTGCACATGCATTACTGCACCTGGTCTAAGCACTTCAGGATTCTGAACTGTAGATTTAAAAATGTCAGATAAAGTTTGAAAGATTTTCACTTGAACTTTTTCATTCTTGACCAGGACTAACTATTATTCCATCTTCAATCAGCACTAACTTAGTTGTTCAATGGATAGAAACAGGAACGTCTGTGCGTCTGTCTTGACAAGTTCAAGGATTAAACCCTGAAAGGAAGGCAGGACTGAGAGATCAAGAGGGAGGTAATTACGGTTTTGAAGCGTGGTCTCTCTTACTGTGAACATTAATAAAAGAATGACTAATACTTCCTGGCGCTGATGTGACTTGCTCATCTAATTTTTATTTAGGTGATGTGCGCTTGGTCCTCAAGCCTCACAACAGAAAAGCCTGTAAGCTTCTACTTAAATCCACCTCCATCTGGGCCAGCACGAAGGCGTGTGACAAATTCAGGTAAGTGTTTATGACAATGGGACTTCACATCTTAAAAGCTTCCCTGCCTAAACACGCTTCCCTCAATTAGGACCAACACGCACAAAGACGCGAGTCTGCAGATGCTGGCCTGAGTCCTTCCAGAGGGCTGTGCAAGGAAAGAATGAACAACCAACCTGAGAGGTCCTTCTTGAACACAGGACGGTACATACTGGACGGCACACACCAGAGGTGTGTTTGGGAGATCAAAAGCTTAATAAATAAAACGCCTCTGGCAAGGTGAGGCTATGAAGTTGCTCTTTCTTTCGCATTGGCAAAAACTCTTAAGCAAATTAAGAAAACCAGGCTCAATGGGTCCAGAAGACCTTAAATCACACTAAACTAATTCCAAGCCTACAGTTCAGAGGGAAATGATCCAGAGATGCCAATTCCAGTGGGCAGCACACATTTACTGACAAAATGTAGTTTGTTTGGTAACCAGTAAGGACATCCAGACCCTGTGCTTTCATGTTTACAGATGAGAAAAATCCTGGAAATCTTCTCCTGTGTGTTCCACTCCTCTTTTTTTTCATTGCAACTTCAAAGTTTCTTGTGGCCCTAGCAAAAACATTGGCCTAATTACCTCTGTGATGGCATTTCTCTAACCTGGTACAATGCAATGAAGAATCACCTAGGAGCAAAGGGTCAGAGGGCTCATGCTGGAAGGTCCAGAGGGGTTATGCCCCTGATACAGAACACTCTGCAGATCTGCTTTTAATGCAAAGTATCCTCACAAACTCTCAGATGGCCTCTGCCTGTCACTGCTCCTGTGCCCAGTCCAGAAATTTCAACACACAAACAGTGTAAGTCAGACCTGCTTCTCAGCCATGCAAATCACCACACGCTGTCAGAGACAGCCTGCAAAAACAAAACAACAAATGGTCAAACATGTGCATGGCTCATTTGCCGGAGCCCAGCTGTGCTTTGTCTTTCCAGGGCAGGTGAAATGGATGCAGAACCCACATCTGGAAAAAAATTACCATGAACTTTGCATCTGAACCTGCTCCCCTCCTCTGCTTCCTCATACATTCCAGTGGACAAAAGTCTACTGTCTCATTTATTAAATTTATTGTCCTGTGCCGGATTTTCTTCATCAACTTCACTCACATAATTCCAGTATAACTTTTCAAAATTAAGTATGTTGTCTGCCTACCTATCTTAGGACTAGCATTGACCATAAGCTCTACACTTTTCTTTTATAGAAGCAGGACTGAACTTGTCAAAATGATGCTCCTGCTCTGCAGTTCCATACAATTCTCTAAAGAGTCAAAGCATCCAGTGGACAGGGTAAGAAATGCAAAAAACCAGCTAACATTTCCTAAGAGGAGGGCATGATCCCACTCTCACGTCACACAAATGCACCACTAGCTACCACAGAGTAGGAAACAGTAGTGAGTAATACTATTTTATCAGAAAAAAAAAAAAACAACCAACCAAAACAAAACAAAACCAAAACAAACAAACAAACAAAAAACCCAACCTCTTCCCTTTTTACACCAAGAGGGGTTTAACTGCATTTCACTTCAGCTTTCTAGAAGTTAGGATCAGAGCTAAGCAAGTCATTCACATTCCCTCTGTAGTTGCAGCTGGAGAGAGACATGGTGTCTGTTTCAGGCTGGTGAAGTGAGGCCACTCTAGTTCAGACTCAACACCTAATTTTCTGTTCCAGTTCACAGCTTTCTCTCATTACTGGTTAACTTCATATTGGGATGGAAATATTACAGTAAGGTTATAAAGGTCACGTTCCCAGAAACCTTGTAAGTGGTGACGTTCAGCAAAGGTGGCAAAAAAAGGCATTTCTGAGTTTTAAGCTTCTGCTAAGCACCAGAGATTAAATCCTGTCGTGCTGAAGGTAAGTAACAGAACTACCACTGACTTCACTGTACCAAATAGTTCTCTTTCTATGGGCTGTTTCTCTAAATTCTTTGTATCTTTGAAGTTCAGTGACTGGGCTTCATCATTATTTTCAGCCTTGCAAAATCTTTCATATCCTGGGCCGAGTTTGGAACAGCAATAACACAGGACAATCATTCTTTGAATAAATGCAAATTGGATGAACCAAAAACATTCCAAAGAAAAAATTAATTCTCATTGAAAGTGTAGACTTAGTAAGATTGGGAGAGGTATGAGTAGTAACTCTCAAGTCCCTCTGTTTATTTACACAGGTTGCCAACTTTGTGCTGTGCGATCTAGGAATGATTGGATCTGTCCTATGCCAGGCAGCGGCATGACCAATTACCATTTTCACTTACTCTCTGTAAATAGGAAAAAGCTGTAGCAGCAGGCAAAGGAATCCGCTCATAAGCAGATTTGATGACAAGCAGCACATCCTGCCTACTTCTACACTGTTTTTGAAGAGCGTGCACAAGCTTGCCTACCATCCACACTGGACACCATTTCACATCCAGGCATGGGTTTGGTGTCAAATGCAGGGGACACAAAAAAACAGCTTTACTTCTCAGCACTGGCCAAAGCACTCACCTCTCTGCAACTCAGATTATTCAGGCACAACCACAGTCATACACGCTGCAACAAGATACATCCCAGGGGATGGATGAGTTAGCTAGGGCCTTCTTTCCGTGAAGACCTGATATATCACGCAGAAAGACATGAAGAAGGATGTAGCCCTCTTGAAGCACTCACACTGACCTGAGATGTAATTTTTCAGTGACTACGAGCCTCACTCTCCAATGCCATCCAGATTTAAACATCTTCTACTGTGAAGTACAGACAGGAACTAAATACAACTTACAGTAAACTGCAAATGAAATAAGAAGACAATACATCAGGCACAGATGAGCCAGAGATCACTGGAAGCTGGGATAGTTTCCTGGAGAAGTCACTACAGGTTTGTCATACATGTTGTTGGACACCACAGTGGCTGCTGCTGGAGATAGGAAACACTAGGCTGGGGGAAACTGGGCTAACCCAGTACAGCTGGGTCTATGCTCATAAAAGCAGTGCCTATTAATAAACGGGTTAATTAAATAGCTTGGCTTAGGGAAGTATCCATCCATGTCTCCAAGATGGGCAGCAGCAGCAGCAGATCTGCCCTGTAACACCTGAACCAGAGTGAAACCATTCTATGACCCGAGCCAGACTTCTCCAGCAGAGCAAAAAGGCCCTGAAGAGGAGGGTGGCAATCACAGTGCCGTGGAGTCAGCGGATGTGCCGGCGGCCGACGCCCACAAGACACCCCTCAGCCGTGGGTGGCGGGGGGGCGCCGGCTGGCCCGGCTGGGTCAGGTCAGCTCTGTCTGGGGCGCAGACAAAGGGGTCCCAGAGATGCAGCTGCCCCCCGGCGCAAGTCACTGCGTTCTCCTCCGTGCATCTGCTGGGTGAACCCTGACGTCAGCCCTCACCGCTCATGTCGCTGGCAGTTCCTGTCTGAAGGAGGGCGGCTGGGGACGAAGTGAGACCCTACACATTTTAAAGAGAGCTGTTCAGCCGCTGGCGGGAAGACAGTGTGTTAATTGTCGCACAAGAAAGACTGATCTCATGAGATAAGACTTTAATCACAGCTTCCTCGCCCGGGGGTGCAGATGGCATAAGTTTCACTGCTCTCCACCCCCCAGTACGCCTCAGGCACTTTGGCGATCTGGTCTCAATTTTAGATGAGCAAATGTCTGACTGGAGAGGTTCTTGGGAATGTATTTTTTCTCCTCCACCTGCTCCTCTGGCTTTCTAAAAACGGAAAGAAAACCCCATGGGAAATAAGATAGGAAGTCTGGGATTTAAATTATGCACTGACGCACTCAATACCTCTACAGAAACTAGGTATCCTTTTTGCTTAGAACTGACTTTTATCAGAGGATTATCATCAAACTGTAATCTCTAAGCTAGAAAGGAAAGGTTAGGCGACTTAACCTTCTACACAACAAAGCCATGCTCTTATATCCTACAATAAATTTCCAAGCTTTCACTCATCAGGTGAAGTTCTCCTGGAAGCCACTGGTCTGCCCCAGTGCCACGCCAGCCAGCACTGCCCTTTGTGCAGCACTGGGGGACAGATAGGCAGGGAACAGAAGAAAACTCCATCTGAGCTGTGCCTCTCTGCCTCTTAAATGCCTGCATCCATCCAGGCTGATGTAGAAATAAAATCCACATTTAGGGCAGATGAGGCTTACAGCCTTTGCTGAGTACCTGGGGCATCAACCTGGTGCGTAATGTTCGCAGGGGAAAACGCTGTGAGGAAACTGGGAGCAAAGAGCGGCTGTTTTCACCTGCCCTCTTAGTCCTGGTGGAGTTTGGGAAGGACCATCCTTCCTTCTGATAGACCCAACACACATGAAGCTCTCGGCAGCACGGGGCCAGGAAAGCCCAGTGCTGGCGGTGGTGCTGAGTCCTCACACAGCAGGGCCGCCAGGCACCTCTCCGGGGGCTCTTACCCTGCAGTACTCGTCGATGGGCTTCAGCCTCTTCACAGCTACGTCTCGGACATGGCTCCTCCGGAACAGGATCTTGCCTGAGAAGGGAACAACAGGTGAAAGGGGAGGGTTAGGGGCATCGCTTGCCATGCGGAGTAGCGCAGCAGCACCCAGCAGAAAGGTCAGCAGGGGGGGTTTCAGCCCCAGCTCCAACCACGGCTGTCGGCAATGCCAGTGGCTGAGCTCTGCAACCCCGGTACGCTCCCAACGGAGGCGTCCCAGTGCTGCAGAGGTTCACGCAGCAGCAGCAGCGTTGTGTGACTGTGCTCCTCCATCTCTACAAGACAGACAGGATGGCACAGCTGGAGGAAGTGTGAGCAGCAGACCTGCTCCTGCCCTTGGAACAAACTGCTGCGGGGCAGTAACTATTAGGAGATCATGCATGGCACCTCTCGCAGATGGATGCTGATGGTCCTAAGTTTGCACAGGAGATGCAGCACAGAGCCAGCAACTACCACAGGCACAGCAGCTCTGTGAAACCCTGGCAACTGCCGCCAAAGTCCTGCTTTGTGTGACCCACCAAAAGGGGACCACAGCAACTCACAAGGCACAGGGAGCTCTTCTGATTTCATCCTGTAAATAATGACAAAACTTTTTGTTCCCTTTCCATTATTCTGGAATGGACCAACACAACGTTATGACTCACTTCTACTTTGGGGCTGCTATGGCACGTCAGTGCTGGCAGCACAGGGAGAGCTGCTGGGGTGGGATCCTGGCTCCATCTACACCCCATGCCTGCCTGCTCAGCTGCCTCCCACTGCGGATGCTCCTGCCCTTGCAGGCAGACAAACCATGAGCCAGCTCATGAGCAAATAAAAGGCTGTTGGTGACAGAGCCCTTATAAATTTACAGAAGGAAACCAAATAACAGAAGAAAAATAAACAAACTTTCTTTTTTTGAAAGCAAGAAAAATAATAACCTCAGTGTCTTTACTGGAAGACATTTCTGCAACCAGTTAAGATTAAATAAACGGCTGGGTTTTGTGTGAAACTGATTGTAACAAAGTTTATCAAAATAATCTAGGAGCTGAGTTACCCCACACACAAGCATGTCAGAGTTGGTGTATTTTTGGCTAGAGGGATTATATCTTCATATCCTTTTTTGGTGGTTTTCTTCCCTTTTCCTTTTGTGCTGTATTTCTTTTAATATAATGAGACAAGAATAAATTATATGTTCTCCTTGTGGTGGAATAAAACGGTATCTGCCAACGTTATTTAGTCCATGAAATGTCTACACAAAAAAAACACTGACATATATACCACCCCCTGTTCCAAACTTCTCTGCCAACAGGCAAGTAAGATATTCATCCATAGATCATGGGATAAGAAAAAGGACTAGGAAATGAAATCAGATCCAAAATCTGAATGTGTGGCTTTGATTTTGTCATGACTACACAAGCTGAGAGGTTAATGAAATGGCAGCATTCAACAGTCCAGTAGCAAAAGCTCTAAACCCTCCCAGACTCTGCCCCTTTTGGTTGTCTTTTCCTCCACAGCTGCTATCTGGAAGGTGTTAAAGCCTTTTGTCTCAGACAGGAGAAAGTAGTTTATCTTCATCCCCAATTCTGGCAGCAAAGCAGTTTGTCCTGTGAGGTGAAGCCATTTCCTAGCACCATAAATTTATCTCTGTGGGTTCCCCATGGTTAAGTCATTACAAAGCTGGTGCTGAGCAATCCCTGTAGGATGCAACAGCACGTGGTCACAGAGCACAGAGGAAATCCTCAGTAAGTGTCTGAGATCTTTGTCTGTGCAGTTTAGCCAAAGCCTGCTGGAGAAGGAAGGTGGCACTTTCATCTCCCTGCATCAACCAACTCTGGACACACCAAAATCTTGCTGCTTTTTTTCTTCTCAGTCCTGTAAATGGGGAGAACTCCCTGCATTTCCAAAACATTCCTTATTATTTCTGATAGCCTACAAGATCACAATGTACCTGTTTTTCCTAACTGCAGTAAGCCACTCTTGGAGGGGGAAAGGAGAATGGGAGTAGCTATAGACAAAAAAAATAGTTCCTTTCCCAGTGCTCCAGAAATGCTGGTGTGGAAGATCTTGATATTTCTTTGCAACTTTTATAAATATACTGCAAAGAGAGAGCAACGTTTTGGAAACATTCTCACTTTCTGGCTTTCCTGTTTTCAGTTCAAGCCACTAGTTGAAAGTCAAACCGGTGACCATATAAAAACATGAAGGAACCAAAGACTTAAACACATTAAAGATCTCCTATAAATGCAATTCAGCTTTCCTAAAAAGACAGTTTACAGGGAGGCCCAGTCTTCAAAGTAATCTAACAAATGAAAGACTCAAACATAAGAAACAAAATAAATATAATAAAGAATGTTATATTAAACACAGAGTACAAAAAAGACCCCAGGATATGATGAGTCTTAATTCAGCCCTTAAATGGACATGGAAAATACCACGATGACTGTGGTGTTAGGATGAAGCAAAGCCCAGAAGGTGCTTCCATTTTTATCCCTTCAGAAAAAAGTAAGATTTTTCCCTCTACTACTAGAAGTTGGAAAAGGCTCAGTGAGGACTGTGAGGAAGATCTGTAGCTGCCCAGTCCAGCATGGCATCCAAATAAATGAGATATGGAGACAGTTCAGCAGTTTCAAGCACCACGGAGTAGCAGCTATCAAAGAAAAACAAAAAAAACAAAAAAAAAAAAAAAAGAAAAACAAGAACACCCCATACGCACATCCAGTGCTGGTGGGCAGCAAGGAGGGACCACCTCACAAATCCTGGGGGTCCTCAGGCAGAAAAGTCTCATTGCCAGGGTTACTGAAGCCCCTCTAAGCAGGAACAACTTCCCAAATGCCCAGCTTCCCCTCTTCTCTGTGAAGACAATATTCTGAGAGAAGCTGGGCCAAAAGCCATCACAACCAGCCCCTAGGAAGCACTACATACCCAGTGTGAGTTACTACTGCTTTTTCAAGTTGCTCCATTTCTACTGGTCTTCCTTGGAAGGCAGATGTCCCATGGGACTAGAAAAGGAAAGTAACCCCAAAGACCCATGCTCTACACTCTGCACACTCTCTACGCACTGGACACAGACTCATTAATGGAAAGCTTTGGCTTATGAGGTATTTGGGGTCACCATAAAGGAAGAAGAAGCAAGCAGACAGCCGAGCCAGTGAGAAGCCCTCAGGACAGCAGTGGAAAGGAAAATTTCACACAGTACTAATGTGAAGCAAGGAAGTCCCAGCATGGCCAGTAAACGCAGAACAGCCCAGGCAATTTCCTTGCGAGGGTGGAGCAGCAGTTTATGTGCCACTTGGCTTTTCCTCTGGGTTTTTTCCACACCTCGAAGAAGGGGATCTACTTCTACCCAAGTACATACAGTGCTGCTTCCTCTCGCCTGAGTTTTACTGCAGCTCTGTTAAGCCTCCTCGGGCACTACACCACCATTTTACAGAAGGATGAGAAGCTTTTAAACCATGCTGTAGCCCAGCTGGGAAGTGAGTGGGAAGTCTGCCTCGGACTCAGATGGGAAGCTATAGGCAATGTGGGACAGTGCTGCCTCATGCAAATATTTCATTCACTGATGTGCCAGGTTCGGAGCAGGCCAAGAGAGGTCTGGCACATGTAAGGAACAACTCCAAGGACTACAGCACTGGCAAAGAAAGATATAGGGAAGACACAGGGCTCCAGCCCTGCTGCCAATGCAGGATAACAACATTTATTTTTATCCTTTTTTCTTTAAAGAAAATATTATTCCTAGGAAATTAATGTGGATAAGAGGCAAAGTATCAGGTTTAGCACTGCAGAGGCATCTTAAGTTATTCCTTCGTCTCTCTGTATATATATATATAGATATAGTCTTTAATTCTGTGACCACACACCTCTTCTTCCACAAGACCTCCGTTTGCTCCTGTGTACACAGCGGGTGCACAAAGTGGGAGGAATAAAGCTATGCAGGAGACTGACTATCTGGCAGCTGCTGATTCTGCAAGCTTAAAGGTAACCTCTGCATATCACTGTATTCCTGCATAACCTTATATTTAGAGTAGCACAGATCTTAACAAGTGTCACAGCCTCCAAGAACAAACAGGCTTAAAAGCATCCCAGCACTCTGGCCCTCCCATTAGCTCACAGGTCTGTGCTGGGCACATCAGAAGGTTCCAAAACCTAATGCTTTGTAATGGTCAAGGATGCGGTTCGTGCAGGGAGGAAGCTCAGCTCCTGGTGGGCTTAGTGACACTGCAGAGCACAGCCTGGAGGCAGGACAGCACTGGGCATCACTATGCATAGAAACACTAGAAGACCCCGAGGGGATGCCTAGCCAGCAGAATCCAGTCTTTCCTCTTTATACATTATAGCTTATATCTTCATATCTTATAGAACCCCTATAATCACAGCAGCTACTGCCCTGGACTGGTGATTTGCAAGCTCTAAGACAGCCTCTAAACAAATCTCCTAATCAAACCTTTTACTGTCAAGGAAAGGTGCTGCATATCTAGGCCTCAAGACCTTCTAAAGACGTCTTCATGATCTTCCCACCACTGTGCCAGTGGCTCAGTCCTGATGATGCCAGCTTTGATGCTCTTTGGAGGCAGACAGTGAGTGGGAGCTGCAGCAGGGGCAACAGGGAGGCAGGAAAATTGCTGTTTAGCTCCCTTCCAAATCTACCAGAGAACAGACCCACCTCTTGGTCTTGATCTCTGACAGCTGAGCTTGAGTGTCATTTCAATGGATGGCTAGATGATGAGCTGCTCTAAGTATACCAGTTGTTTCATGTAAGGAGCATCTGGCAGAAGTTGGGAAGAGCCCAAGCCCACTGTCAAAGCGATGATGGACAAATGCATGTTCAGATTTAATCTTCTGACACTTCAGAGGGCTGTACATGAAGCAAGCCATATGATATATATTCAACAGTGGACAGCCTGAAGACTAATGGATGCATTAAAAATACCATAATGTCTCACGTGATTTATGTTTAAAAGAGACATTGCTGCCTCTGACTACAGAAGCTCCAGGAGGCTCTGTCAGTCAGCTGTCTCTTCAGAGCAGGGAAGAGCTCCTATTTCTGCCTCTGCATGTTGTTTATGTTATTTGTGCTGCTGGTTCTCTCCCCTTTTTACCCAAGAACCAGGTCTGTATATATATTGCCACACAGTGTGCTCAACCTAAGATCAACTTCTCAGAGGCAGAACCTGCTTTATGAGATGAGGTCAGACTCTTTTTGCAGTTACACTGGGGTTGCATCAGTAAAAAAAAGAGTAAAGAATTTAGCCCTCATGCAGTCACAGGTTCTCCTTTTGGGCTAAGCAGCTTCCTCTGGTGTAACTAAAACGATTTTCCTGCTCAAGTATTTTTATGAAGGCTTCTAATCCTTACATATAACTGCTGTTATGATTATTTTTATACAGTGAAGAAGCACAGATGTGCAATCAGATATGACACAAATTCCCCTCAATCCATTTAAGCTGTGACCTCCAAACCTCAGGGGCCTACCTGAAAATTTCAGGCACCTGTCACACAATGTAACTATATTTAAATAGAGCATTTAAATATGCACTGCCACTTTGCCATGTAAAATAGATAATTCAACAGCACAACACTACAGGATAGAACAATTTCATATTTCTCAGGGAAGTACATGTGATTGTCAACCAGACAGCAATCTGAAAGCAGCCAAAAAAAGAGGTGTGTTCCTTACAAAATAATGCCTTACTTTTAGATGGGGATCCTCATTTCCATGGATTGTTTCATCCATGATTTCCTGGAGGCAGAAAGCCAGTGCCAGGGTCCTAACACTGGTCGCATTTGCTTCTGACAAAGAAAGGGGAGGGAAATGATTCATAGTGTTTCCATTGGTGGGAGGGGGAAAGACTTTTTTTAATAAGTAGGAACTCATGACAGAGTCAGAACTGTTGGCTGAACTTGGCTGCCAAAGAGCCTCAGTTGATAAAGGCCCTTGCTAATCAGCTGGAATTACTATGCAAGGTGACAAGAGGTGATGGAGACAGACAGGGAAGCCAGGAAAGCCAACACAAGCAATAATAATATTGCCCTGAGATACAGGGGAAGGTGGGGAGGGTGTCCTGCACGTGGATCCTGTTTTTAACGTGCATAAGCTATAACATTAAAGAAAATCACCAAGAAGCCATAAAGCATGTGAAATAACATGGCTTGTATGAAGAATACCAGAAGAAAGAGAAATTTTTCTCCATTAGAAGTGATAAGCAGAATATGCCTTCATGTGAATAATTCCACAAGAAAACCAAAGACAGGCAAGAAGCAAGGCTGGATTCTCCACCAGCAAAGAGCTCCTACCTCTGAACCTGACTGCTCTCTGCTGTCTGTAGGGGTAGCTACTATCCTCCAAGGACAACAGCATCAGCTCTAGAACAGCTTTACTAGTACAGATTTTGGGAATTCAAGCCACACACAGCTGGAAGAAGGAGAAAAGCCATGACCACTGATGCTGAAATTCAGGAATGACAGATGGTGGCCACGGGGTGCAAATCTCAAGCTAACAGCTCTGTTACTGTTTGTGCAGTGTTTTGCGTAAGGCAAGAGCTACTTCATGTTACTCTATGTCCTGCTGCTATCACCCAAACAACCCATGGCTCCTGTAAACTCCTCTTCAGCTGCCCCAGCTGCAAATCTCCCACCTCTCCAAAACAAGGCAGGAATGATGGTGCAGGCAAATTGTACAGTTTGGTTTGGAATGGCAAAAGTGCTGCAAAATTATCCTCTCAATTTTCTTACTGCAGCGTGGCTCTCTTCTGCATTTGTTTGCATGCACCAGAAAACCTGAAGAGACCCATCACCTTGCTTAAATCAACTCTACCACCAGAGCACATCAAAGTAAAGCATCTACCCCACATAAGAGGATCTCAGTGTGAGCACAAGATCTCCGAGCCCTTAAAACTGAACTTCCCAGTCTGTGCATGGTTGCAAAACTTTGGAAGTATTGATTCAGTGAGTGCAGTCTTTGATTTCTACAGTGAAACCGGTGCCTCCTTGCACTACACAGCTCAGCTTCCCCAAGGTGGAAAGTGAATTCATTTGTAATTAGTGGTTGCAAGTGCTACCTTAGCCTGCAAGTAGCCAACTGCTTTAAATTGCAGAAAGCAGTCAGTTTGTCTGAGGGAGGAGGAGGGTATTTATGCCTGCAGCCAGCAACTGGAACACCCTCACCCAGAGGAACCAACCTGATGATAATTCTGGATCCCACAGAGATGAGGAGCCAGAAGAAGGTCACATTTTCAAAACATCCAGGAAACACTGCCTTAGGAAACAGCACAGCTTCCTCACACAGAGGATGCAGAGGAGTGTCCCCCTCTTTGCATACAGTGTTTGCTACGCTGGGAGCAAAACAGAGAAAAACAGGAAAGCTTATGCAGATCCAAAGCATCACCCTTGCCAATGAATACTTCTCCTCTAAGATCTACATGCTTACACATCCACGGCACCCTGCATTTTGTTGAACATCCTCCAAAAAGATCCATTTCCAAGTTTGCAGGATCAAGTCATCTAACATTTGGAAACGTCAGGGCTTAATAACAAACATGCTTGAACATGCTTGTACCATCCACGCTACTCCAGCTCCTGACCCCGGAGTGGGAAAAGGCAAGAGCCTCCCAAATGCCTCTGCACTATCTTAACCATGAAAAGCACTCTTCCCAAACAGCAAGACCATGCCCCTATAGCTACACTAACTAAACTCTTCCCCTGCTCTTTCCAAAAACACATCAAATATCCTCTTGCTCACTGGGGTCTGTTGAAGTCAGTAGGAGTCTTCCTACTCACATGCAGTGGTATGGACCCTCAGGGAAGGACCATATGGTCTCACCTCAATCTTTTAAAGCAGAGCCTCTCAACAAATTGAGCCTATTAAAACACCTACACTGTCTTATAAGCTCTTATGAGACTTGTCGTTGATGCACACACCGGTGTGACGCTCAGCCCGAGACACTACCTCACAGGCACTGGGTCGGCGCCAGCCTCACCAACAGGGAGCCTTTGAGCTACATGCACTGGGGTTGAAGACCTTGCAGCAAGGTCATTGGAGGGAGATGGATTTGCACCACACCCTTGCCAAACTACATTGGAAAAGTGCAGTAAGGTCCTAGCCACATCCTTTGGTGTGACAGGCAATAACACTTCTTGGGAGACTCCACCCTAAGCTGGTTGACAACTCAAGCTGTGAATAAAATAATATTTGCACTCATACCACATAGACCAAAGTTATTACTGCTAGGAGGTAGGTCATACAAGAACACGGTGCTCCAGCATATACTCTTACAGGAACATTGCAGATAGAAATTGAGGGGTAGGGATGCGAAGGTGGCTTCACATGGTCACAAAATGAGCACACGCTAATGACAGCAATAAAGCAAGTTCCTAGATCCCTCTGCTGATCGCCTGCAAAATGAAAATATCTACCTTGGCATCTAGGGCTAGAAAATCCTTCTGTTCAAACAGTTATTCTGTTTGTATCAAATCCTCGATTTCTGCCACAAATGAGGCGAAATTCTCTCCCGTGGAAGATCTTGATAACGTCAGCTGCTAGATATACATCCCGCACTACAGGAGGTGAAATTCAGCAGATTGGCAGGGACAGTGCTCCTCAGAGAACTTGTATTTGGAAGGCACCAATTAACACAGAAATTAAACAAACAATGTGGTGGCAAATGTAACTAGGTGCCTGTGCTTGTCACAGGCTGGAACTCACGAGCTAGAGTTTCAGAGTGCAGTAGTCACAAATGAAATCCCCTGTGCTTTGCAAAACAGAGCACTGTTCTCTTTTTCCAAATGGAAGTAGTCTCCTAGAGTTCTCCAAGTGAAACCTCTGACTAGTTTTAAGCTGAATTTTCAGTGGGGCACAGCAGCAAGCCATTGAACAACCAGACCAAAGCTGGCTGGCCTCCGAGTCAGGAAGCTTATTTGAGGAGGAGCTTGGTCTGAGCAGACCAAGACACCATCTCAAACCACAGGTATCATTCTCTGGTTCCAGACACATCTTTTTACTATGTCTTACCTTTTTGCGTGTCATTAAGACAATCTCTGGTAGGAATTTCCCCTCTGCCTACTCTGATACCAGATAAAGGTACTGCTGATTTCAAAATCTCATGAGTGTGCACTTTAAGGCACGGATGGCTGATTTCCTTGTGTTACAGGAGACGAGAGACGGGCACTTCTATTTCCAGCATGTGGGTGTCGGATTGGTGCAGTCACATTTGCATCTCTCTACACTGACTCCAAAGCCAGACCTGCACCCCTTCCCCTGCCTCCTCAGAGCTTGCAACGATCCAGCTGGGACGTGTGATCTGGGCACACTGCATGACAAAATGGGTGTCATTTGAGTCAGGTCTGTGGCCAGGCCACCCAGCAGCATCTCCTCTTCAACTCTTGACCTTGAAGCCACTCCTATTTTCCCTTCCCAGCTGATGGATGCATGGCTAACCTACTCCTTTGGTAGGCAGTGGACAGAGTGATCCACGTATACACATGTAACCCCGCACCAACACAAGCCAATGTCCAGGCACTTGCCCTCCAAGGGACAGCAAAGCTCACTCAGATTGCTCCACCACAGCTACACTACGAAGAGCACTGACACCAGCAGTTAGCACGGCTCAGCTGAAGCACAGGAACAAGGAAACGATTTTATAATGACCTAGTAGATAACCAGCCTCCTTCACACCCAGCTCCTCCAAGTGTGAGCACTTCAGCCATTTCATGTTCAAGATGCTTAATCCAAACTATTGTCACATGAGACTTGGCACCAGCAGTGCCTGATGACACCAGAAGACAGATGAGGACAATCTCCCTGAAAAAGTTCTTCTCAGTTCCTCCATGTGGAAGTAAAAGCAGCTTAAGTGTGTGAGAGCACTCCAGAGGACAGAGTTGCTGCCCTGGAGCTCAGGGTGGAGGGTGCTGGGCATCGCCAGCTTTCCAGGGCCTTCTCCTGGATTCAGCAAGGTGCCTATGTCTGGTCAAAGGAGGAAACAACACTGTCAGATGTTTATCTGTTAGCTCTGCCTATTGCAAAATAAAAACCCTCCTTCAGGGATTAATGTTCTAAGCAATTACTTGCCCCACGAAAGGAAAAGTGCCTTCAGCCAAGGTAAGGTCAGCAAGACCCTAGGACTAGGCTTTCATTTCTCTTTCATAGTTAATATGGTCTCTTCATTTCCCAGGGAGAAGAAAGAAAAAGGTGGACTGGAAATGAATGCTTTGTTATTTTTTATTTTTAATAGGGATCACTGGGCCAGCAACATAAGAACATGAAAATAACCCCAACTTTATTGCTAAATGAAGGAAAAAATAGTAACACGAATAGGCACAGAAATATTAATTGGGACTGTGAGCTGGTAATTACCCTTTCAGGCCCTGATTAATTGCATTAGAAGCCACAGAGACACTGAGCAGCCAAACAGGACTGACTGCTAACAAAATCCACACCACCAAACAAACTGGTCTTTCTCTCTCTGTGCCACCACACAGGAATGGCAGCTCCCCAAATGCTGTTTGCCTTTGTATCCTGGTGTACAGTGCTACGCAGGGCTGGCCAGGGGTATAAAGTCCCACTGTTGGGTACCTCAGATAACCCCTCTGAGGTGGTCCAGCTTGCAGACTTGTGGGCTCCAAACAGAGGGTCATGAATGGACAGATGCCATCTCCTCCACTTCTAGACAGAGAATCACCATCTATGTGTTTAGTTGCTACAATTCAAGAATCAGCCTCACTGGTAACTGTAACACAACAAAAAAGGGACAGAAGATTTATTCCACTGTTACAGCAATGTAAGAGCATTGCATCTGATTCGGTCAGAGATCCCTGTAGTCCAGATCCCTGTCTGCAAGAGTGGCCAGTAAAAGAAATTCAAGAACAGGACATGTGTAATGGGATCCTTCTCCTGATACACACTCCTCATTCCTGCACATCAGTGGTTAGACATTTCCAAAATGAGAAAATAATTTTTAGCAATTAGTGTTGGCTCCATCCTACAGAAACTGCTCCAGTACGTTTTTGAAGCCACAGATACTGTCATCTCTATAGAGCCCGCTGGAAATGAATTTCATAATTTAATCACACAGCGTGTGATTACATCCTTCCTTTTGTTCACTTTAGGCTTGCTCTCCAAAATTCACAGGCTGCACCTGGTTTTTGCATTCTGAGAAATAAAAATAATCCTGTCCTATTCACTCTTGCAAACTCTTTGTGATTTCATAAATTTCTACTCTATCCCAACCATCACCTTTGTTCCAGACTGAAGACTTTCAGTCTATTTATCCCCCTCATACAGGAGCCAATTTACCTCTGTAATCATCTCTGTCATCCTTATCAGCACCTCACTTAATTATATTCCCTTTCTGAGAGGCAACGACTAGACTTGCACGCAGTATTCAAGACATGGGGAAATGGTGATTTCCACCACTGAAAGGGAAGCTCTGGGTTTTGTTCCTCATTCTTAGGCTAATTATTTCTAATACCATCTTTGGCTTTCTGACAGCTGCCGACTGGTGAGCTGCAGTTTTCATGGAAAAGCATCCAAACTACTGAAGTCTCCTTCCTAGATTGCAAGAACCCCTTTTGCACTACCCCCCCACCCCACCCCGCGCTGCTTTGTGCTTACCAGCAAAGAACTGCCTTTTTACCACCAGCATCATGAGATCCTTCTCCAGCGGTTTACTGTTGGCTCCAATTTGAATATCCTAAGTCAACTTCATGATCAGCTAGATTAGTTATGTCACTACCACCCTCGCTTGCAGATGCTGGGTTGAACAGCACAGATTCTAGAGCAGATCCATCAAGAAACCTTGGTGGTAAAACCATGTGTCTTTTTGGATATGAAGTTTGTAAGTCTTCATCCCCAGAGGATGCATCATTTTAGACTGGAGGCTCATTTGCACCTACTGGCTTTCAATCCTCTATTTTAAAAACTTTCCTGTAATATTTTTAATTTCCAATTTAGAAACCAAGGATTATTGTTAATGTCCACAAATGCCGAAGCCCCCAACCTTAAATGAAGGCTCCAATCTGGCAGAAAATAAGCTTACAGCCTATGTCAGTCATACATCAAATAACAAGAAAGGCTGTTAATATAATTATCTTCTTATTCCTATTTTGGGAGGCACAGTAGGTTTTGATGGAGCTTGTAGTAATAGGATCTCTTATGCCATAATTCACGAGCACGCCTGTCTGGAACAATTTTCCACATGGGAAATTAATCACATTTTGCCTAATGGGAGGAAAAATATCCCTTTGCAGTTTGAATTGGATTTGCCATGGTCAATTGGACGTAGGATTCTTCTTTATCCCTACTCATAATCTGAGGTGCAGTGTCACCATCCCAAATTTACTGTGTTAGACTCACAGATGGAGGTATTTCACAGATGGGTGACACTTTTATGCAATGCTCATGATGAAATAAGTCAAGTATACCAGCATTGCACAGATACAAAATTGGATTGTGGCATATGTCAGGTATTGTAGACAACTATTGCAGAAACTATTGCCCCAGTAAATTTCGATTGCAGTGTCTACATAGTCCAAGTGTACTTTGATGTTACTTCTGTGAAAAAGAAATACTCAGGCCAGATTTAGGAAATGGGCAACACATCTCTCCCACCAGTGAGCCTATATAGATCATCTGGTGCCAGGCCAGGATGAAACAACTGATCTGGCTTTATTTAGCAACGCAGCTCAAGCCACCACTTCACAGACCCATGTTCTGATTTGAAGGGGTGAAATGAAGTTCCTGTGTTACACAACTACCTAAAACATCCATAGTTCTTCCTCTGATGTGTACTGTATCTCAGTGGTACAACAGGACTGAATTTACCTAAGACAATGGGTTGCATACTTGAAATTACAGCAGCAGCTCCACTTGCTACAGGAGTGCAAGACCTCTCAGCTGACACACCACTGGGCATGAGGTCCCTTGCAACATGACTGGATGCTGAAGGTCACTAAACACTAGAGGCATGCTGCAGTTCTGAATGACACAGGACAAGATACTAGTGACAGCTCAAGGGCTCACAGCTCTCAGTTCAGGCGTACAATGAGGACATTTATTTCTACAGCTAAATTCCTGAAAAAAAAAACAAACAAAAAAAAAAAAAAACACCAAAAAAACCCACAAGGAACTGAACTGAAGATTCTCCATATGCCAGGTTAATGACTCATCTGAAAGTTGGCTGTTCTTTATACCTCCATGGGCACTCAAAAATGAACTGTCCAGAAACTGGGGTTGGCCTCCTCTATGTTTTTTACCGAGGTTATTTGCCAAATTTCAGTTCAGATTGTGATTTTAATCTCTTCTTTTCTTCCCATCAATTATTATACCCAGTGTGCAGAGTGAAGGTCCTGGTGCTGATTCACCTCCACTGCATATCTCAGAAACCCACTTCTGTTTGGAAAATCGCAATTTTGTTTTCTGTTCCAGGGGAAAAGGGGCAAGAAAGAGAGACTCAAAAGTGAGGGAAAATAAATCAGAAAACTAACACTTCAGCTGGCACCAGAGAAAGAAGGTGTTTCCAGGTAGCAGGAAAGGAAGCCAAAAAGACCTGTGCCTCTCGAATCCTTTGACTTTGCCATTAGGAAGCAAAGCCCAAACTTACTCAATGTTTCTTTAAGGCTGAAGGACTAAAGGAAAACAGAACCGCTTAAAGCAAAAAGGAGTAATCCTATGACTGGAAACTATGAGTGCCTCCAGCCAAGCACCCAAAGGAACTGAATAATGTTCATTAGTCAGTGACTTTATTGGTACTTGGGACTTTCAACTGCTGAGCAAGATTTAGACCTAGAAGATATTCTGGGGCATGCTACTCTATTTATATTTGGACGGAATTCAGCCTCACCCCGTGTAGTATTTTTCCGTGCCAATTTGAGCAGAACGAGCTCTCATTTTTTCCCTGGCCAGGGTAAGAGTGGGTTCATTCTCAGGATAAGCATGGTGGAAATGTCACTTCCCAACCAGCAGTGTGAGCACGGGGAGATGGCTGGAGAGGAGTGGTCCTTATGCAAGGAATCTGAAAAGATTTTCCAAAATATTTATTCCCAGGGCAGAAACACACCATCCCAGACACTCTGCAAACACAAGATGGTCCTCAAGATGAGTTTGTTTACAATCAACATGCTCATCTCCACTGTGGCTTTTGAACAAGTTAATACAAAGCAGAGAGGTGCCAAGCACCTGAATTAACACTGGGCACCTGGGCAAAACAGAATCCAGGTCATGGTTCAAAACTACCTGACTGCAAGACACACGCAGCATTACAGGGCGCCTGTTCAGCAGCTTGGCGGAGCTGCGCTTGCCACAGCAATGTTGGGTAAGAGTCAACCACTATTAAGGTCCAGTGTATGAAGGGATGGCGTTGAGGAGAGAAGGGAATTGGGACCAGTGGAACCCAGCAGAGAAATTCCTCAGGCACCCAACAGCCCCCATCATGCCGCAGAGCCTTCCACTTCACTCATTTGCAAGATGCACAGAAAAGCACTACCTGCCGAGTTACATAAAACTGTTGTTGCAAATGGCTTTGAAAGACTGGGCGTTTTCTTCAGACAGAGAAGAGGAACTATTTCTTGCAACTGCTACAATGATTGCTCTGTCACATGAGACCTTCTGAATGCAATATTCATATGTTCACTTCAAAGAGCACATTGAACTCAAGAGGGTCTGGTGCTGTGGTGACAAGGATTATACTGGTGCCACTTAAGAATCAGAGGGATGTTGTCCAGAAATTGTGAGGCTTGGATTGAAAACCTGGAGTAGTTTAGGAAAACATTAGATCTTGAGAAGTTTCTACTATTGGGTAGACCAAAATTCTTTTGAGGCCAAGATCTTATAACCACGAACTCCTGACCCTTCACGTCCAACTGCTACACACTGCGAATTAATCTTCATCACAATCTTACGGCTCCAAACAATCAAATCACAGAAATCCAGCACTGGAAGGTAGCTCAAGAGACCAGCAAATCCATTACCCTGATTCATGGCACAATCAATTCTACCTACTGGCATTACTGAAGGTGTGTTTAACCTAGAGTTTGTAGACCTCCAAAGATAGACTCTCACCTCCTCAGGCAGCACAAACCCAAAATCGCCTCTCCAATGCACTGTAGCTTGTATGGAGGCTGCACAGGACACAAAGAAAAGTTTAGGTCAGATGCATCACTGTGTTTCCTCCTCTCACCTGGCCTAAGCCCATGGTTTCAGCAAATCTACCTTAGCACACACTCAAGTAAGGACCAGTTCCAATGACTTTGCTCTCTAAGGTAAACCTGACATGATGAGGAAGGGACACAGTGAGGAGAAGACCAACAGGAGGCAAAGAACTATGTGAAATGAGCCTGATCACCTGTTAAAGACCTTATTTGGAGCATAAGGGAATTAAAAGGACTTCTTCCGTTCACTCACTAAGGTTGTCAAGCCTTAGCTTACAGATTTCTTGAGCGTTTCATAAGCATGCACTTTCCAGTCTTTTTATCTTCCCTTCTCTGAAAGGAAAGCCATCAGAATCCAAAGTAGATCATTAAATCACCCTGAGTCAATACACAAATCTGGTTTCAAGTACCTTCTTTTTCATGTTATTTGCCCAGAAAAAGTACCAGGTGAGTCTTTTTCACTGGCGTTTCGTTCATAATTCACCAGCAGTGGGGTTTTTAATTTTTTTCTTTGGATAACACTGTTTTCCATGATGTTTATTTAATTCACATTTTATTAATTTTTTTCATGTGCCAAGAGCGCAAGACAGGTGCATTTCAGATATTGCATTGGAGTTTAATTAAATAGCTATTACTTGAAAAAGAGAGCACTGAGGCAACCTTTTTGAAAATGTTCACGAACATTTCTGAATGCATACAGAACATTTTGTTTTTAATGACAAGCAGATCAGTCCCCTGCAGTCAACTCTTCAGACAGCTCAGCTGCCTGGGAGTGATTCAGGAGGGTCACTCTGAGTCAGCTCAACAAGTCAGGTTGCTTCAGATCATCTTATAACCCCCAGGAACCCCACATTAGTAACAAACCGCAGAAATAAAACCAGAGCCCCCAAGAAACCCCAGGCATTGCACATGGTGAAACAAAAACTTTTCTTGGCCCTTTCTAGGCACTGTAATAGGGAAATGCTGCAGACAGGGAAGTGCACATTTCTGAATGAAAAAGCCATTAATGAGAGCAGAGTCTGGCCCTGGGACTAGCACAAACTGAGTGACATCAGAGCTGATGTCTCATTGCTGTGAGTGAGAACCCAGCCTGGCTGCCCCACAAGATTAGAACCATATGCAGCATCAGTGAGCCTCTGGGGGACAGCAAACCGTTCCAGGCTACAGATGAGAGAAGAAAAGAGAGAGGTGTGGGGAGGACAGTTCCTTCATCATGTGCTGGCATTGAGATGGACCCAAAGGACTTCAGAAAGGGACACAAGCACTCGTGCTGGCTACTCTGTAGCACCACAAGGACCTATGTGTGGTTTGTGGGACTGAGGAAGCCAAGAGAAGTTGTGTCCTTGTGCTGTGCCAGAAGCCTGCAACATTCAAGAAGGACAGAAGCAAGAGAGAGCAGTTAATGAGACTAAAGAGGATTATCCCTTCTCCCCAAGGACCCCTGGGAAAACACAGGTTTTCCTGCAAGCATGCTGATGCTCTCGACACTCAGGGTAATAGCTTTCCTTCCATTGTATTAAAGTAGCTAACCAATTTGAAACAAAAGTCAAATTTCCAAACACACACACACACACAAACACACACCAGGAACACACTGAGTTTAGAAAACAGGAGCGGAGGTCAGATGACACTTGGGCTCTTCTGAAAATTTCCTGCTGGGGCCTTTCATGCTGTAAAACTATCCTGAAATAATCTGAACATTCCAAGCGGAAAAGCCAGCTCCTTCCCTAGGAGAGAAGGAGCAGCCTGAGACCTGCTGTTGAGATGCTTCGCTTGCTCACCTGAAATAACTAGGTTCTTGGGAAGGAGGCTTTCGCTGCCTTACCCAAGATCCAAGAAAAGCCCAGTTTGTAGTCCACATATACCAATGGGTGGTACCTACACACTGTCTACACCTGCCTCTCTTTGTAAGAGGCTGTGCTTTATAACCCCGAGAGCACTGTGTGGTAGGAGGACAAAACAGGAATGAATGACTGTAAATTCCCTGGGAAGATCAGTACTTTGCTATCCCTGATGCTCTCAGCCCTACACCCATGGTCTTTCAGTATGGTACCAGCATCAACGGAAACTGTGCCTTGGGCAGCCTGATCTAAACCAGAGTCTTGTAGGAAACAGCTGGGCACCACCAGGACAAGGGACTAGGCTCCCAACACCTCTCCTCCTTTATGCCATACTGCAAAAGCCACAGGTCACCCTGTACCACTCCACCAACTGCTTCAGCCCTTTGATGCCTACATTCATATTCCCTCCTTGCACCCGCCACCCTCCTGTCCTCTGAGGATGCAGCGGCAAACCGTCTTCTCTTAGTTCTGCTATTGCACACAGCAGCAGCCAAGAAACAGTTTTTCCTTTGCAAAGAAATCACCATAATGTAGTAATTTTACTCCCTTGTAATTAAAAGGCTTAAGCTCCAACTCACACTTCTAAGCATTTGCTCAGAAGGGAAGAAAACTAACAAGAATATTCGTAGCCATCACCAGAACCACCCCCGTGAAAGGCCTAATTCCCTATATTGCTTTAATTAAAAGTAGATGAATAGAAGTCTCCCAGCCTAGAAATCTTTAAGAGAAATAAAGTCAGTCTATGGGCTTATGAAAATAAAACAGGAAGTGGGAAACAAACACAAAAATCCTGCCAGTTTTAGAGCTTACCAGTGGATTATTACATCTGGACTCTTTTCAAGGGGAGGAAAGGACAGTACTGAGAGGACACAACCACCTCTCAGAGCAAGCATTGTGCATGAAGAGCTGGTGACAAGAGAATAGGAGCAGAAAGCCACACAAAGTATTTATCACTACTGTTAGAGCAAGGGACCACCCTGCTCCAGAGGACATCTGCAAACAGATGCGAGTACAGTAGTAAAGGCACCAGTCAGGCACAGGTAATCAGAGAGAGACCTTAGTGCTGCAGTATTTCAGTGCTACATTATGTTTCCTGGATTTATTACTGTAACGGCACAAGGAGATATGGCAATTCATGTTTGTCTGTCTTTTTCCCCAATAGAAGAAGTGCAGAGAGTTTGGGGGTTGATTTGGACCCTGTATATCCCAGCTGAGTCCCAAAATCTTCTGCTACCTATTTGTAAAGGAGCTCTGGCAGTGCTCCTTTGTACCAGGGATGGGCAAAATTAATCACTGAACATGAGCTTAACTGATGATTCCCAAGATCCCACCCTACGGTTGGGGGACAGAGAGAAACTGAAACCAAGCCCCGAGAGTGGGCTCCAGCCCCCTGCCAGCCCCTCTCGGCTGCTCCCACGTGCCTGGGATAAGCCCACACGTGATGGTGGCTGTGGGACGTCATCTCCAGGGCTTCACAAGGACAGTATCAAGACAGGCCCAGCATGCATGCACAGAATGAACCAAACTCGATTGGTTTTTTCTCTTAGGCCAGAGAAAATTAAAATTTTGTGAAAGCTGCTTTGTCTTAGAAAGAAAGCAAATTTCCTTTGCTTAGCTTTATTACATCTTAACCTTCTTATCAGTTCGATTTCATTCTTAAGTCCTTTTAAACCCCACTGTCATATAATCTGGCAGCTACAGTAATGGGCTTTATACAGAAAAACACAAGGAAAGGGTTTTTAAAAGCACTCAGACCCCACTGTGACAGTTCCTGCTAAAGTCAGCAGTAAATCCAGTGATACCCCTGGGAGCAGAGGTCAAAGCTGAGTAGCCTTGACGCTACAAAAACTTATGGGTGGGATTTTCAATCTCTTCAAAAAAAATTACTAATAAGAAAGTATATTAAAAATAAAGATCTAAGTTGTGACCCTGAAAATATTTACATATGTGCCTAGCTTGTAGCTTGTAAGTAATTAGGAGGAGGCCGATTTCTCTCATTTTCTCTAATGTAAGCCAGGAATAAGGGTCCAGATGCGTGTGTAAAACCTTGGCTCATGGAGAGGGGTCAGCTACAGTGACTTTGGTGGAATTACTCATGCTTTGCAGAGCTTTCGAGCACAAGCACGCACACAGCAAGACTCCTTAGAAACACCAGGATCTTCCTAAATCCACAGCCACACTGGCATGTAAATACACTAAATGTAAGAAGAGACCTTTCGAGCTGTGATGGTGCTGGATATCTGCAGAAACAGCAATAAAAGCCACTCACTTCTAATTGAGCACAGTAAAACATGGATCAGAAAATGAGGGCAAGTTAAGAAAAACTGGAGGGAAAAGAAGTGTTTTATTATTTGTATGGATCTGACACTGCTGGCATAAAGTAACCTAACTTCAAAGGCTGAAACATCATCATTACAAAGCACAGCATTGTGTATAACCATTTCCAGGCTGTTATGCAAACCCAACTGAAACAATATTCTGCATACAGAATTATTCTAGTGCCCTAGTAATCCCAAGAGGAAGAAGGATGTGACTTATATTCTCATTCTGACAAAACATCTCAAGACGCTGCTGAATCAGACATGCTTGCAGCTTAAGAGGAAATAAGAAAAAAAGTCCAGCTTTTATTGCTAAGTTTGAGGATGCATTAACGAGAATGTAAAACTAAACTTCATTTAAATCCCCTCATTGTTCACAGTATAAAATCATAGATTGTGTAGTTACTCTGGAATGGAGAAAGAAAAGAGCTAGAGAAGGTCACCTCTGCAGCTATTTGTTTCCAGGTAGTTTCACTCCCAGGTTCCTGCACAATACAACAGTCTTCACTGCAAACGTTTCAGGGGAAATGCTTTACTTGCATAAAGGCCACAACTGTTCCCACTGCACTGAAGCCATAAAACTATGGCAATTGAACCAAAACTTGATAACAGCTTAATGGCATAAAGCAATATTTGGACTAAATTGAACCTGATCATATCACCCTAAAGTTCTTTTCGAAGTTAAAAGGCTTTTATTTATCATCTTTACTTACACTCAAGAGACTTCGACATATTTTAACTAACCTGCCTTCCTTGTCTTCTTAACCTTGGTCCCTTTCCAAGAAAAAACGATGTCATCTGACCACAGATGGGGTTTGATTTCCAGCAGCAGAATTAACCCACAACACAAATCCCCTATGTTTATTCACTGAGAGATGATGCATGTCCTGAGGAGTGTGCTTAGCCAATACTTCCTTGATGAAAGAGGCAGAGGGGGACAAGCTGGAGGTACCTCTGTTAGCGCACATCAACCACTTCCAAGACACAAATCTCTGAATTCCACCTATTCCAACTCTTTTGGTTTTGTAGACACCACCGGCAGAGTAGAATATGTCAAGATCCACCACTGTTAGGAGTGACTGGTGTCATTTTTACCGGGACTGACTGAATCTTCTCACCTAGAGGTCACCCCATGCTGACACAACCATTGCAGGCTGCTGTACGGATGAAATGTGGCTTAGACAGTGCAATCCTAGCTACACACACGGACTAATTGGACCTCAGGCAAAGCACACTGCAGCCTTCTCACCACCCACTGAGTACACATGGGAGGGACTTTGGAGCTGCCCTGGCGGTCAGATACCACGGCAAACGTACACAGCATCTGCGTGGCCCTGCATGAACCACCCCAGCTGAGGAGGGCTAACGAAAGGACAACTCAGCTGCATTTATAAACCACAGAGCATCAATTCACTGTCTCTTTGACAGGGATGGAAAAAATAACATTTTTGTCTAGCGTGAAGAAGGAAATTGAGAACTGAGATTATATCAGGTTGTCAATGCTATGATCGGAAGAAAAGCTTTTCCCCATCTCTGAGGGTCTTTTTTTGACCTGTGTTTGAGGGTCCTTTTCAATCAAGTCTAGCAAGTGCCTCCTCTGCCCACAACATGGCTCTACTTCTGCTCCAGACTTAGCTGGCAGGGAGCATGTAATGTGGTGGTAGCATCACACAAGATGCTGCAGTTCCCAAATCCTGGACACCTCATCTGCCTGCAGCAGCACTACCCTGAAAGCTTTGTGCCTTCACTTCCCCAACACTATTCCTAAGATACTCTATGGGAAGGAGCAGGGATATACCTCACTAGCAGAGGTACTAAATTGGCTTTTTTAAAGCAAGACCAAATTGTGGGAAGAGAGGCCCAGACAGGTAGTTCAAGCAATCTCTTGGTGGTCCAGCAGCACATCCCTGGCTGTGGAATGCAGCAGGGATGTCAAGCAGGGCAGTATCACACTCCAGCAGGGCAGCTTTTGCTTGGTGGAGAGGGTGCCCCTTCCAGCTGTGGGCAGCACATGGATGGCTCTCCTGTCCCCTGTCCCCATGTACCAGAGCCAGCAGCAAGCAAACCACAGGCCCTGGGAGAAGGGGATGGCTGAGACTTTGTGCAAAAGTAAATATTTACCCAGCCAGGGCCTTCCTTCCCCTGGCCTGTATTTTCTCCCCCTTCTTAAAATGTCACAGATCAGCTGTTTTCATAATTGTGCAGGAAATGAGTTCCCTGCTGGCTGGCAGCTTAACACTCACGTGTGCTGGGTCTACTATGGTTGCTCTGCTCATCTGCTGCTGGTTCCAGTATCCATCTGGGAATTTCAGAGGATGGATTTGGCCAGAGGGAAGACAGGACAGTCAGGGACATGGGCACAGAGCTGCATGACTACAGTAGTCCTTTTTGTAGCTGCAGGTTAGAGGAACCCCCATCCCCTGTACCATGGGTTAGATCAGGATCCCAGGAGACCCAACACTCTGTTTATGCCACTTCAGAGCAAACATCCAAAGCAGACTAACACAGCTTCCTGCCTGCACGCAGCAGCGAGTTCACTCAGGAAATTCAGGCATATTTCAAGCCTGCAACTTTTTCTTTGTTCTTTGGACAAAGCCTCGTTCACTGGAGATGTTGCTACAAGGAATATTATCTATAGGAGACTTGCCTTCCCAAGAGGAAATCTGCTAAACACACAGTTCTGCATTTGCTCCATTCTGTAGGAGCCAGGATTAAGACAGGAATATTTTCCCTTCTGCTCTCCACATTAATGATTTAAATAGACTAGTGGTGACAACACTGCCTGGTAGGAATAGGCACAAAGGTCTTTACCCTGGACTCCAGTCTGGTGCTTTTGCTGCTTGCCTGGGAGGGTACCAAGCTATCATGCACTCAGTCGGAAGAGTTAGAAGAATTTGGTGGGACTCACATCTCTCTCAGCAAAAAAGTGAAGTCTGACCACCAGCCCCAACACCTCAAATAAAACTCCACCAAGTGCCAAACCAGACTGCAAATATTTTGCTTGTTCAGGGTCAGCCTGGTGCTGGTTAAAGTCCTAAAGATGAGAAGGAACCTGCAAGTCTTAATGTGCCGACGTTCAGGATGTAAGAGAAGGAAGGTAATTTTCTGCTCTTTATGTAGAGGTTGCTAAACCCTGATAGAAAATGACACGGTGAAAGTGTTTAACTTCAGACCCAAAGAAATTTGAGAGCAAACATTAATTACCTCCATCCTGAGTATAAGCCTGGGGGCTGTATTAGCACCTCTCTGAATGGAAGAAGCTCAAGAAGATTAAATTTCCCACTTCTAGAACTTACTTGCTTTTCCTCACCTACCTACCCTTGGTTTCCTTTCTCTAATTCCCATGTTATTTCCCTCTCTCCACCTCAGCTTTCCCATTAAACAGGATTACAACTCAGGGAAAAAAAAAAAAAAAGACAAAAAAATCACACACTGGGTAGACACTGCCATGGGTTATTTCATTACAGTGGAAATAGATTCAGTTTGGCAAATCCTTGCCTACAGTATCCCCTCACTCTGCTCCTGAGTATAAAGATCCCCTTATATGTAAGGACAAACGTGCTCATAAGAGCCTGAAAACAGCTTCATGTAGAGCAGGGAGGTCTGCAAACATACCACAGTTAAGAACATCAGCACCCAAAAAGCTTAATAGATAGAGAAAATGAAGGAGGATAAATCAATTGTGATCAATCAGCAAATTCTCAGGTTCATTGTTTGTTTCCAAACCACAGGAAAAAAATAATCACAACCTATTTTAAGCATGTGAATATATAAATAAATCAGCTGGCCCAGCCAAAAGGCAAAGTCGGTTGAAAACAGATTCAAACAGAGGTCCAAACTGTTACTTAGTTGTGAATCTCAGCTGGAATCTGCTCTCCTATATTGCCCAAGCAGCTTAAATCCGAGTACAGAGACAAGATCAGGCAGAGAAGTAACATGCAGAAGGAATATCTAGAGCCTGTGGGGTTGCAAAGCCATCCAAGTCCCTGGCAAGCCTGTCTCCCATGTTAAAAAGCACTTTCATTATATGGGCCATTTGTTGATGGATTGTGGGAAAAAGTCAGATTTCAACCCAGAGATGAAGACAAGCAAGCCCTTATATAAAACCACCCTCTCCCCAGCCTGTGGGTTGAATGCAGAATGCTCTCAGACTTGCTACATACCATCCACTTTAGATTACAGACTTGTAGAGTTATTTTTAAAAAGTAATTATAGTAGTAGAGGGCACACTCATCTGGAACGGCTGCCTAAGGAAACGACGAGCCCATTGCAGCTCCAACTGCTTTTTAAGTCTATAATAGTTTATTAATTGCTTTTAAAAACAAGAATCAAAATCAAACTGATTTCTGAGTAAAAAAAGTCTGTGTATTTCTTCAAGGAGTCCAAGCAGCTATACTGCCCTTAAAACCTGCTCGGGCCTTTTCATGCAAAAAAAAAAAAAAAAACCCAAATAATTTCCATTAGCTCTGGCTTCAAGCAAACCCAAACCAAAACCCCTTTCCATTCTTTGTTTTCCCTTGAAACCGTGGCTTGATCATTACAAAACTGTCATTGGGAGACTCAAATGATCTAATGAAAGGCAACATCATGTTCTGTATATGCTGATTTCTGCCCAGAGGTGGTTTCTGGTTGAGCAAATTACCAGCTCTTAATCTCTGTGAGAGGAGCAGGTACAAGATCCAGAAAAACTTTCTCTAGGTTTTTCCTATTCCAGCCCCCCATTTCAGCTGCTAGATGGTGGATTTTGGATCTGTATGCTGAGAAAAGACTCAGAAGAGACTGAAAAAGAAAGAAGAGGACCAGATAGTTAGGCAGATACCAGACCTTCAGAAGGCCTGAGGACACGGGTGAAACAAGCTCAGCAGGCAAAGCCAAAAGCCCCTCGACACTCCATCACGTGGGGCTCATTCAGCCCCTTCCTTGGCGGGCAGCTCCGCAAGCCTGCGGTGGGTGCCGGCCGCCTCTTCCGACACTTCTTCAATAGGAAGCAGCCTAGGGGCATCCTATGACCTCACGCTTGACGACTTCATCTTTCAATGAGAACAACTTAAACCCTAAAAATATCTCCACGGAGCCCAAAGAAAATAATAAACCAGCCTGCCCCCCTTGAAATCATCAATCCTCCCGCCGCCTGGCCGAGAAACAGCCGCTTCCTCCCGGCAGCCCCTGCTTTCCCTTCAAGCCCGGAGCCGACAGGAAATCCATTCTCCTCTCCTGAGAGACAGGAGATGAATTTTCCGCAATAGCTCTCCTAGCAAGGCAGAAAATAGAAAGAAACAATAGAAACTGCTTTCTCAAACAATAGGAGCTGCTGAAGAGCAGCTCACCAGAAGCTCAGCATCACCAAGTCCTAAATAAGCTGGAGTGGAAATAAGCCAAGGATCTGTTTGCTGTCTTGCTAACGCACCACCCTCTCCCCTTCCAAACAACAGGCAGGAGAACTGAAAATATGTACATTAAAAGGAAATCAGATTGCATTATAAAGTGGCCCCCCAAAATCTCTCCACAGCTGTTCAAGACCCCAGTATCCCATGACACAGTGCCATGGGTCACCTCCCCAGTCCCTGGCAGCTCCTCTGAGGTGAGGACAAGGGACTGTGACACTGATTTAAGGCAGGGCAGTGGAAGGGGATGGGGAACAGAGACCCTCTTTCTCCATCTGAGAATGTTTGCTGCCTCACATTCAGGAAAACACAGAAGAATATTTCACTTAATTTGTGTTAGACAGGTAAGGCTCAGCAAGTCAGATATCCGAGACCCTTCCCCATGTGTCTGCGCCTATAGGCCCTGCAAGACTACCCCTGCATATTAAAGGAATATTATTTAGGGTAACAATTCATATTTTAATCTAAAAAGTAGGATATAACTAGGTCTAAGACCAAGATAATTTTATCTGATATCTCCTTTTTGGTTTTTAACCTTTAAGCTACTTTTTGACTGGCTCTGAACTGCTGCAACACTGTTCATTCCTGTGTAGGTCAGGAATTCAAAATGATTCCAAAGAAAAGTTAAAATTGTTTGCTAACACCTTGTTGCCCTAGCTCAGAGTGCTGCAGGAGAGGATAATCAAAACAGAAAACAAGTCTCAAATTAAATATATTTTTGTACATAAAATCCAGTTACCAATGAGGACAGCGAATGCATTTCCTTTTAAAAACTGAGCTAGCAACCACCTCTCCAAAGGAGCAAACATCCTACAACAGGAATATTGCTGAGATTTCTAAAGGTCCTCCTCGGCCACAATGTTTCTTACAGTCACCATGCCCCTCATCTCCTGAAGTGGGCAGAATAACAGCTGAAAACGCCTCACATGCACTGACCCCTGCTGAAATGCAGCACCTTTGACAAAACTACACACAGACACATCCTGATTTTGCTGATCCTGCTCTCCATTTATACAGGTGGAACATGAACAGCTGGATCTGAAGGCCACCGTGGTGCTGGTTGTTGGGATGAACCCATCATCCCTGTTTCAGCACAAGAATAACCACCCAAGATTTCCAAACACAACGCCGTTTCTCTTCCAGACCGAAGCAAAACAAAAGGAGCAAAGCTGGTATATACACGACCAAGAGGAAAAAAAGCTGCTCTCATCACCATGGACCCAATCCTGCTGTTTCAAACCTGCTCAAGCCTTTCTCCTCCACTTCCTCTTCCCAAAGACAGCACTGGAAAGGGGAGGGAGAGGGGAAAGAAAAAGCCCAACACACCAAATTGAAACAGAAAAGCAGACATATCCACCTGGGATGCAGTTCATGGGCAGGTCTCCTTCCCCACTGCAGCCGGCGAGCGGCAGAAGCTGAGCAGAGGAAGGTGCTGGCTGGCGCCGGGGAGGTTATTCCCCAGCCTCCTGCATTGTGCAAAACGGGGAGGCTCCCGCCCGCGCTCCCCGCACCCCTCGCCAGCCCAGGCACCTGGGCGGTGCTGGACGGCCTCCCACGCCCTTCCCGCAGCCCTCCTGACTCACGCCCCAGCTCCTGCCCTGCTGGGGAACAGCCCCCAGCAAAATTGAGGCCAGGGGAGGAGGAGAGGCTGAGGCTTCTCTGGGGAGCCAGGAGCCTTGCCGGCTCAGAGCAGCTCACCTCGCTCCCGACTCGCTGTCACAAGCCACGCGCCGCAGCTCAGGAGCGAAAACCGGGGCCAAACCTGCTCTACCTGCAGGGATCTTCCCACCACCCTGTATTTGCTGCCTGGCCTTAAAATGTCTCAGCAGGTGCACAGCATGTTCCTGCTGCCTCCGGGCCGAGGAAGGAGAAAGCTCCAGAGACCCCTTAGAGACAGTGCCAAGCATTTCTCTTCCTGGGGAGAAAGCGGGTCACAGCAGAGACAGACAACGGCTGGCAACGTCTCATCCACCACATGGACATCCCTCCTAATGCCCCAGGACAGGATGCAGCCACTGAGCTCTGCTGGCAACACACACCCCAAAAAGAATGCTTTCCTCTTTCCTCACCCTGATCAAATAAGGAGGAAAATCCGAGTGGGAAAGAAAGAAAGAGAGAAGGTCCCTCTCTAGCAGAGGCTCCCAAGCACTGGAGGCAGGGACTGGAGCCAGGCTGAGGTGTTGCTTCTGCAGCTGCCTGACCAAGCTGGTAGGGCAGCCTACACGGACCGCCCTGGTCCCCTGGGATAGGACTCAGCTTCCCAAGGGTAAGGAAAATCAGGCGCATAAAGCAGTCTCCTAGAGCAGGATGTCTCCCTCTCCAGGCAGTGGGGAAGTTGCAGAGCAGGTACCCCACAAGGATTTCCCTTCCAGCACAGCCTATGCAAAAATCTCCTGTTTTTTTTCAGTGGGGCTCAAAACTGGTTTCAAGACCAGGCAAGGACCAAGCTCGAATCCCAGCAGAAAGTGCAAGGGGCTGCCATCATCAGTGCCCAGACCAATGTGCTACAGAAAGCCCAAGCCCCTCTCCACAGCAGGGATCTGCAGCCCAGCACCAGCACGACAGGATGATTTCATGCTGTGCAGTGCATCTTCCCCAAGGCTGCGCTTTGGAAGACGTGGTGGAGCAAGAGGAGCTGACATCCCTCTGACTCCAGCTTTGTTTCCAGATGGCTCTTCCAATTAGTGCCAAGAGAAACAAAAAACAATGCAAACCCTGGAGTCTTGAATCAACCACTGCAAAGCTGTCAATCCCAGAGTTGCAGCGCCCTGTCTCTGCCATCGTGTTCTCCAGCTCAGCAGACTAGTCTTCTCCCAGCTGAAGTTCCTTCATTAGTTACCTCAAGATCCATGAAATAAGGAGCCCAAATCCATAACCTCAGCTCTCTGCCAATGCAGATACAAAACTATCTGAGAGGGAGGAAGGAAAGCTTCGCATCCATACTCCAAAGACCACTCTTCAGATATGCAGTGGGAGAGGTGATGGAGAAGCCAGTGCATTACGAATGGGCTCAACCAACAGCCACCCTGGTACAGTCAAACAGCACTTTTTGTCTGTGTGTTCTTAAAGTGATAAACCGTTTTTGGTCTAGAAAGGAGCTTTTGCAGAAAATTTTATTCTTATTCTCCAACAGACTCTTTCCACCCTCACAAACAAAAATTTCATATCTTTTGAACGACTCTCAAAAAGTGAAACAACAAAATCACAACATTATCTAGAGGACATCTTTTACAGAACTATGTGGCACTGCTTATTATTTCTTTGCTCCTCTCCACAGCAGTGAAAGCTGTAGTATCCTTCCATAAGAGAGAAGTGAGGGAAAAAATACATAGGAAGAAAGAAATTGATACAAATAAGACAAAGGTATCTAGAGGGGAAAACCACCTGCACTTTCCTGCTGTTGAGGCCAGTATGGTCTCTCCTTGGAGGACAAGGCTCTGCACTCTGTTACCCTATCCTTGAGTTTTACAAGTAAAAGGCTTCCAGCACAGTCAGATACTACAGCTTGATTACCCGAACAGAGATGCACGTTGGCTGGTAATTTGCAACCATAGAACCACCCCCAACCATCAGCAGTGCATGCAAAGGAGGGTATCACTCATGTGTAAAGCAAAAATCACAGCCAACACCTAACAGGTCACCAAAGCAATAGCCATCTGCAGCCAGGTGGGGATGAAACCTGCAGTATAACACTTTCTACTGCCTAGGGAACTTGCTAGCTGTGCAGACACTGGGAAGGAGAGAGGCATACAGCTGTGAGCTGAACAGGGCAGTGGGACACCCTTTACTTTCCTCATAAATTAGAATCATGCATCACCATCCCTGCTTTGTGCAGGGTAAGCTGAGACATTACATGACTGTACCCAAGCAACAGGACTTGGACTTTCCAGTCTCTTGCTCCAGATGCAGAGCTGACTGGTACTTCTGATCCTACTGGGATGACAGCTGACAAGCTAGCCCTTTCCCTGTGGGAAGGAAACGCATGAGCTTGCTTCCACCCAACGAGAGCTTCTGCATGCTCTGTCTGCCATCCAGATCATCATGAAGACAAGGAGGATCTCTCAGTTTAGACATCTTTCTTCACCCTCTCCATGCCCGAAAGAGACGCAGCGTCCTAGGTCCTCCAGTCCCTGCAGCGACTGCCCAGCAGTTGTGGTGTAGAAAGGGAGAGACTGCACTCCTCCTCTGGGACCCACAGCAGGCCACCAGCAGGGCTGGCAGGCCCTTCAGCCTGACCTACTGCAGCCACCTCTTAGTTCCTTTCCAGCCCTTCCCTGCAGCAGGCAATTCAGGTACCACCAGCGCCTACTTCTGCCTGTGGGGCAGAGGCTGCACAGGCTGCTGCTGCAGCTCCACCACACTATGGGTGACCTGCCAGCCAGTTCCATATGCACCCTCTGCCATGGCACAGTGACCTGCAAAGGTGGCTCCTCGATTCCCAGGCTCAGATCATGCCTTTACTGCAGGAGAGCACCACACCATGGCTGACAAGCAGGAATCACAGCCTGACATATGTCAGCTTTCTGAACCTGATGGGGGGAAGTCACTCGAGCACTCACATCGCACAGGCAAACCCTGGGCACTCAGAACCCCGCACACAGAGTCACTCCAACTTGGCTGAATCAGGCCCATAATAAGCAAGCAAGATCATAACATCTTCATTAAAGTAGGATTTAAGTACAAACATCTGCCCTGCTGTTTTTTAATTAAGACAGTTTATAGCTAGGTATTCGTTTCAGTAATCCCCAGCTCCGGCTGCAGAAATGCCATGCGTATCCTAATTATGGCAGCTAGTTTATTTAACAGGCTTTGACATTGTTTGACATTTAGCTGAGTCACCTTGTTCCCGGGTAAAGCAACAAGGGCTTTACAGCAGTTCAACAAGAAAGAGGCAGAGATTAGATATCAAAAGTAGAACATATATCACAGAAATTTTAAATTAAATACAGCTGAGGTCTATTCTATTCTGGCAGCTTCTCTCTTTGGGACACTAAGTCAACCCAAATGTTTTCCAGATATAACTCTTCCCCTCAGGGACACACAGCAGTACCATCTCCCTCATGTTCTTGGAGGGTGTGAAGGGTAGGAAGTGTTGTAATGGGCATATGGGATGTATCTCATCCTCCACAAATATCACCCACCCATATATCAGGACATCCATCACTAGGAACTGCACACGGGCTGAGCATTAGTCAACATTTTTCTAAGAGAAAGTAAGAGAAATGGGCCATTGACAGTCAATACAGGAGGAACAACCGTTACCTGCAGACGGAGATTTTCCTACAGCACCTCACCTAAAAGCCACTTGCACTTCTACACAGTGCTGATCAAGGATCCCAAAATGCTTTCCAGCAAGCAAGGCAGGCTAGCAGTATCCATCCTCATCAGACAGAGGTTTCCCAAAGTGACTTGTCTATGAGTTTGTTGGTGGCACAGCTGGACAGATAGCCCATGCTTGGATTCCTCTCTTCATCCCAGGCTGGAAATGGAGGGCAACACCACACACACCTGGCTGCAGAGGGTCTGGATGCAGCACAGAGCACCCCAGAGAGCAAACTCCAATCCTGGGGCTGCCTTCCAGAAGGTTCACAGAGGCTGCCAGCCTGCCCTGCTGTGGTTCTGATGGTTGTGTCACGTATTTGTCCTGGTTTCCAAGTCCCTGCTTCCCTCCTAGCCCTGGAGCCATGCTCACCACACATCTGGAGCAGCTGCTCTGCCTGCAACCAGCAGTGGGGACTGCGGCACACTTCTAGAGAGAACTAACCCTCCCATCCCAGCTTCTCTTTACAGACATTTGGGGAAGAGTAGGGATCTCCTTTTTATAGTTAAAGACAGAACAGACCTTTTACCAGGCTGAAAATACTCCATTTATTCTGGCAGGCAGTGCAGCGAGCCAAACTTTAAACCAGCAGCCAGAACCGTGCAGTCAGACAATGGAGAGCTGGCTCGAGTGTGCGTTTCCAAGAGCACGCTGCGGTCTGGCTCATCTCCCCCATGCCATCCCTGCAGTCGCTGCTGGAAGAAGATGTGTGGAAGCGTGTGCCATTACTCTGAGGAGAGGATATCCATCATGTCCAGGCCCTCTCTGAAAGCTGTCAGAGGGACAGTGGCTCAGGCCAAAGAGCTATTTACTTATCTTTCTGGGCAGTGCTGCAGAAATCCCTGTTTGCATTTAACCTTCTTTCAGTTTCCTTTATATCCCAGTGGCAACTCTAATTATTCATTCCTTGCTGTACAGTAACGGTGTCTGCATTGCCAAGGCATCCAGAAACGTGGCTTCCCAAAAACTGGCAGCCCAAGCTCAGGCTGTCTGCACCTTACAGGCACAGCCCCCCAGAAGCCACTCCAGTGCCCTCTGTGTGGCAGGGCATGAGCCAACCAGAACCAAAACAGCTGATGCAAGATCCCCAGGGAGCCCTAAGCATCATGCCAGTTATTTTAGGAGGAGGTGGAGGTCTGGTATCATAAGGCTATGTGCACAAACTCCTAGGGAAAAGGTATTTGTAAGAGTAGTCACAAAAAGTACTAAAGGTGATGGTTGGGGAAATGCAGTCCTCAACTGCTCTCACCCATCTTATTTAGGGCTTTCCCCACAGCATTACCTGGTAGAAAAGGGATTATTCTTTGCTTGGGGTCTTTCTGGCCTCCTTCTATAGGGAACTTGTCCAGAAGCTGCATCTGCAAAGGAAACAAAACAAACGTCTTAGTGGAAAAACATGGAATGGCCACATAGGGACCAGGGGATCTCTTGGTCCGTGTGTGCTTTAAAAGAGGATTAGCAAAGCAAAGCCACTGCAGGAATCACTCTGCCTCATCACAGGGGAGTCTGTACATAAAAAGGTTCACTCCAAGAAAGGGAGGGCAAGTTTCTGGCAGCATAGAGCAGCTGGAACAGAGCCCAGGCTGATGTCTGAGCCTGGCCTCGCTGCCGTTCTAAAATTTGGCTCTCATTCTTCATTACAAAACACACACCTTGTCTCTAATTCACCGCCTGCCCGCACTGGTGGAGAGACAGTTTTTACCCGTCTGACGGACCACCTGCCTGGCTACAAATGCTGTTCAAGCAAACAGATTAAAGCACAGTTAATAAAAGACCCACTCTGCCTCCTTGCTGGCAAGGCACTGCCCACTGCCCTGTTCCATGAAGAGCACTCCTGCTTTCCCAAGGAGAGAGAAATGAAGTTTTGGGGAATATCTTCCACTGTAGTCCCAACGTGTAGAAGAGCAGCAGAGAAAGGGCAGCAGGGAGGAAGGCCTTGGAGAGCAGAGCACCCCACCACAGGAGGCCAGAAAGCACAGCTCAAGGTGGTTGTGCTCTCAGCCCATAACAAGCACCCTTTATCACATGGTTATGGTCCACCTGAGCCAGAGTTTCACCACATCAGCTAAGACCTTGCCCTACAAGCTGCTAAACCTTGCCCACCGCAACTACCCGTCTCTAATACAGCCCCCTATGGGTCAAGCAGGCTCAGGGTCCTGCTGTACCACAGAGCCACAACCAGCCTTCCACACTTGAGGCACTCAAAGAGGTATTGATGGCCATGGCTAGCTGGCACAATGCAACAGACAACTAACCACCAGTGACTTTCTATCAAAGTAAGCCTAGGAAAGCAGTATGCTGACCTGATCTTCCGAAATGAGCCCCACAATTTCTTTTTGGGTGGTGGGTCTGGCTGTACCAGTGTCACTGAGGCTGAGCACCAGCCAAAAGGCCATGCACAACCTCAGCCAGTGAGGAAAGAAGGACTGGCTCCATGTCATTCAGCCTGTGATGCTACCAAGCTAAATACCCAAATCTTCATGTTGTATTTCATTTTGTCCCACGTTTCAGACGTACAATGCAATGCTCTATGTCACTGTTGATCCCACACAGAAGCCCTGGCTCCCTTGGGCTGGGAGAACACCAAAGCTCCTGCCAGCCTGGTGACTCCAACAGATGAGGAGACATGTCTTTCAATGCACAGTTCACGAGCCTCTGAGGAAGGTAAGGAAAGAAAGCAAGTGATCCTCTTACTTGACCTTGCAGCACCCCTATCTCCACACCTGAACTGGATCTATATAGCTCAATACAAATACCTGAAGTAGCAGCAAAAGCTGCAAGGGGGGGGGGATTGTCAGTCAGCCTTTAATCTCACCAATGCTACGTGTCCAACAGTCAGGGTGTGTGAGCTAGCAGCAGTTTTGCTAGCTCAACAGATTTCCTTTTAAAAATATTTTTTTGCTAACATGGAAAAAAAAAAAAAGATTTTTTTTTTTTTTTACTGTTTTTGTTTTAAGCACACAGAACCCTTCTCCTCTCCCACCGCACACATCATCTCCAGCATTTTCACCATATGGTACAGTAAACCAAAGATCAAGAGGAAACTTGGGAGTAGAAGGAACATCTGTGCAGGAGAAAAAGTTAAAAGATCCCACATGTTTCCCCATCAGGGAGTCAGCCTGGTAAATAAATAGACCATAGCTTTGCGGATTGTTAGCTAACTCACTTTTCTGCCTACGGAGACATGTTTTTTTATTGAAAATGGGAAATTTTGTTCTCTTGTAGGTAGAGCTCTGGGTGTCTGAGGTCAGGCATGGGCAGGAATTTTGTTCAAAGAAAAAAAAAAAAAAAGGAGGGGGAGGGAATCCCCACAGATTCACTTGAAGTTTCACTGTTGCTAGACTTTAAGCCAGAAAGGCAATTCTCACTTTACTACACAGTGATTGATTCAAGCTGGAACCGATACAGTCAAATTCCCATGGTTATTCTTGGAGTTAGATTAGCTTGGCTAATACAAGCCTTTTTTACCACATCAAGAGAGTCACAACGTGTATAACTTAGCACTGTTTATCTAAAGGGTGGATATCAGCAAAATAGATACAATAAACTGCAGCTGGAAGAGCTTGGCTAAACTTTGCTAGGCTATGCTTTCTATCCTGGCTCTTGCCTCTGCTGGGAGGGTTTGGATGGCAGGGAGCTGAGGGAAGGCAGAGGTGCTTGGGAGGCCACCAGTGCAATTCATGGGGACACAGCCCGTCCCAATGCAAGGTGCCCAGGAAGCATGGAGGACTCTCATCTTTGCTATATGAGACAGCATCCCAAAGGGCAACATACACATAATTGTGTGAAACTGAAGACAGGGAGTGAAGTTGCTGCTCCTTTAAAAGGCCGTACAAGGGTCAGTCTCAGAGGAGCATGACAGTCCCTCTCCAAGCTCCTGATCCCAGAGGACACCTGCCACTTGCTTCTGGATTGGCCTCTGGACCAACAGGTTGGATCTGGCATTAGTGCTGCCTCAGCAAGACAGACTGGTGTTGGGCAGCTGCGTCTGAAACGTTCAGTAGGAAACTACCAGCTGAATCTCAGGCGTGACATAGGAAACCCAAGAGATCTAAAAAAGGATCTGAGCAAGGACACAACTGCAGCCCAGCATCTATGACCCTGCCTCTATGCCTGCCTGTTCTCAGTAATGCCTAAAGAAGCACTCCCAGCATAGCAATGTCTGTGTGGATGAGTACTAATGGCACAGAGAAGCTGCACCACAGAGCAGAAGGTAAAGACTGCCCTTCAGCTCTGCAGCACAGGAAACCCTTCAGGATGTTAGAGTGGCAGAAGCATGGAGCCTTCCTCAGCACTTCCCTGCACCCAGTTCTGCCATTCAAAGCCAGTGTAAGTTAAATCTAAAAGCCTAGAAAAGCAGGACTCTGTAATCTCCCACCCATGGAGAAGGATGCAAAGCAGAAGATGAGGAAGAGATGGATGCAGGGGAAAAAAAAAACAAAACAAAACAAACCAGCAATGGGCCTGAACAAAACATCCTAAATCTCCCAGAGTTGACGGGATATCCTGAGCCAATACCTAACAGTCCCACTTAGCCTACCTCTGATGAGACATTAACCATGAAGATAAATAAAGCAACCAGGAATGGAGGGAGCTAAGGGCTGGACCACAGAAACCACTCCTGGTAGTCACAGCACTTTCTCCATGTGGATGATACCAATAAACAGATTTTCAGTTCACTTAATTAGATGTCTGCAGAGCATCTGCAAGTCAAAAACTCTCTAGTCTGTGACAAATGTCTTTCCATTGAAGAAAATTATTATTATTATTGCAAATATACATATGCTTGATGAAAAAAAAAAATCCTTCACTGCCCCAAGTGAATGTCCCAAGTTATTCTGCTCAGACATGGGTGGTCTCCACAAGTTGTTGATTGCATCTTTGCTATATGACATTTAATTTAGGAACAAGATTTGCTGAATGAGAGTTATCTGATCACCTAGAGTAAAACCATTCCAGCATGAAGGGAAAAAAGTGAAGTCTGGCTGTGGAGGCCCACAGGATGGAGTTAGGGCTGTAGCTGGTTTGAGCAGGCAAGAAAACACACCCAGGCAATGCATTTTGGCAAACCTGAGGGAGCCCATATTCAGTTCACCTGCTACAAGTGTTAGCATGTGAATCCCACCATGGGCAGCCTCCAATTACATGACCACTGTGCTGAGGAGAAAGAAATCCATTACCATGTCACTGTCACAGGGTGGGGGGATCTGTTTGGAAACAGAGAGGGTATATGGAAACTGGGAAGTGAGCTTCCCACCCATTCAGGCAGCATGTCTGGAGTCAGCCTGAACAAACACATCCCACTCCTAGTTCTGACACAACAGATGCACATCCACAAATAACTCACCCCCAAAACCACCTCCCCTGGCTTCATCTCTCCAAACTGCTCCAGCTTTGCCAACAGCTTTCCTACTCAAGTCCTGCATAGAGTCCTTCCTTCAACTCCAAGCAGTTTCCTTCTTGCTCTAAATTAGTTCAGCGCAGAAACATCTGCTATAAACCTTGTAGTCTAGATTATTACTTTCTTTCAGTAGTCAGCACATGCAATTAATCCCATTAAAAATCAAGGGAATTACTCATACGAGTTGCTGCTCATTAAAAAGAGAGCAGGCTCAGAGCACTGGCCCATTCCACTCCTTAGTACTTGCACATAACCGTGAAATCACTTCACTTGCAAGAACGGAATACGAAGGTGTCTGTGGTATCAACTCTCATAAACGGCCTTTTTGTTGAAGTCACAGCTTCTGGAAGTGAGCAATTGTTTGAAAATTAGCATTCACTGTAAAAAATAAACCAAACAAAAACTACTCTAGCTTTTACGGTGCAAAGCACAAATTTGCAAACATGACCCAGAGTCATCCTTCAAGGTACAGAAACTGAAAAGCAAGTAACATAGAGTCTCCGTGCTTTTGATATAAATGCAGCAAGCTCTGGAAGATGCCTTATGCATGTAAATGGGAAATAAGAGTGTAACCAGTGTCCTCACTTACAGCAAAGCTGTTACTTCATAGATTCATAGAAGTATTTAGGTTGGAAAGGACCTCATTGAGTCCAACTGTTCACCTAAGACTGCCAAGTCCACCACTAAACCATGTCCCTAAGCACTTTATCTACACATCTTTTAAATGCCCCCAGGGACAGCGACTCCACCACTCCCTGGGCATCTTCCTTCTCATCTGTTCTGCTTCAGGCCACCTTTACCTAAGAACGTGAATATGCCCTCAAGAAAGATATGCTCCTGCACACAAGGGCTGTTTGGGCTCACCAACAGCCAGCTGACGGCATCTGCAGTCACTTCACATCAGTTCTGCTCTGAAAAGAAGATTCAGCCCCTCTCTGCCTTATGAGGGTACCACCCGATTAAAAATCTTAACAAAGAAAAACACGTGCCCTGTAAGCTGCTACAAGTAGCATCTCTGAGGATGAGAAGCCAAGCATCTTCCTGATAATTATTTACCCACTACATTTTATTTATCTTGGTTTGATTTTCATAAAACAATATTTCTTTCTGGTTTAGATGTAAGGATTTCCAGTACCTGAGACTTCCCTTTTGCAAGAGAGTATTTTTACTCTGCTGTAAGCCAACCAGTTCAGGGGACATGGAACATAAATGAACTGTTCAATGGCCTGATCCTGTGGTATTTGTAAGCAAAAACTTTTGTTACTGATTTTGTCTCAAGGTTTTGCAACTTTGTAATCAAATCTAACTCCCTGAAATTAACCACTGAAACAGTTACCTGACCTCCACCTATGCCTTACGCTACAGACTGGCTGGTGCTTCTCACCGGGCTGTTAATTCCTTCCCTTCCTTCCTTGCAGGAGTTTTAGTTCTCCTAATCAGAAGAGTGAAGTTCTCCACACCTCTTAAAATGAGCAAATAAAGGACAGGGCACATAATCTCTTATCAACACGCATATCTTCCTGGTTTCTTTTCAAGTGGATGTAGGTTTACTGTGTGCATAGATAAAATCAAAGCTCCACAGGAGTTCAGCACTGCAATCATAGGAGATTTATTTTAGCACACAAAGACCTACAGAATGACTTTCAACCAAACTTCTTACTGTGACAATTGAAACAACATCCACTGCTGAAAAGGGATGCAGGCCTCCAACATTCTGCAGAGAAAGAAGGGCTCGCACTCCTTTTCCACAGTGCTTAATGTGCTATTTCTCTATGTCCCAGAGAAATAGCAGATGTAAATCAAACTATGACTGAAAGCAGCAGATTTTTGGCAAGGTGCTCCCAGAAACCCTAGCAAGTTTGCCACCTTACTCTTGGTCACTCAAGTGGTCCCAAGGCTATAACTATTCCTACACTGAATGGCAAGAGGCATATTAGCTTCCCATTTCCTAAGTGCTCATTAGAAAACACATTTTTCATTAAAACCAAGGCAAGCCAACAATAACTTTAATTTAGCCACTACTAGGCTTCAAACGTAAAGCAGATGAAGGCAGCTTGGCATCAGGCACATGGTGATCCCAGGTCTCGATGATCCTTTTTCATGAGGCTGACTTGAGCTCAGATTCCCAAGGAGAAAAGAGAAGCTACAGCCAAGTGAGAGATGGGGCAAAGGGCCAGAGGCATCTGTACACACATGGGGTTGTACACACGCTTCTACGAGAGGTCTGCCAGCGAAACCAGCAGAAAAGCAAAGGTTCTACCAGGGATCTGAAACTAGAAGTGATGGAACTCACACCCTCAGCAGGAGGGGTTCAGGGCACCTGCAAATCAGGAAAGGTTGAAAGTCTCAGTGTAAGTAATGAAAGCTTAGGTGAGAAGGGAAGGCAAGATACCAGAAGGTTTATTAATTAAAACCCTAAGGAGCAGCAGCAATTTCCTGTCATTCTGAAGTAGAAAACCAGCTGTGCTGCTCACTGACATGCCTGATGGTTTCAGCATCATCAGCTGTAACCATCAGCAGCATGTATTTTGGGTTATAAACAGTGTGATTCGCAAGAAGGGGAAGGGCCAAAATTGGGTGGAATTGTGTTGTCTGCCAGTTTTCCCCATGGATAAACCTCTCTCATCCTGTCTCTGCTTTTGCATCTGCAGAATGTGACACAGATCTCAGAAAGGCAGCATGAGATTTAATCAAGAGCCATCAAACGCTCTGAGCCTTATGCTGCAGAGCAGGAGTTAAGTGACTGAATTCAGAGGAACTGTACTCGTCCGAAATTGGGACAGAAGCAAAGGAAGGAAGCATTATTGGTGGTTTTCAGCTATGCTTACCCTCCCATTTGTACACTTGTGCATCTGTGGCATGTTCCAAATCCTTGTTCACCAGAGTATCCAAGGGGGTCTTTCACTTAAGGAAGATGGTTAGCCACCATTTCCAGCAAATGGATCTCATATCAGCATTTAACTGCCAGCAGGCAAAAACAAGGAAGAAAGTGGAGAACATGAGAGCCCATCTCCACAGATTCACTTTCTATGTGCCAGCCTATAGAAGATCACTTCCTCAACGGTCTGATTTCAGGACAGGTTTTCTACTAAGGTTACTCAGTGGAAGGACCTGATGTACTCCAGCTACGACTATAACTGCTGATATAACAGATGAACATGCAAGATGGATAACAAAACTGCTGCACTTGGGGCAGATCCTTCTGCAGGACACAGCTGTTGGAGAACTTTCTTCAGATGTGGGTGACATTGAGCTTCTTTTTATTTCTCTTCTGCTTCACCCTCTCATAGGGACAACAAACCAGTTGTCTCTCACAGACACAAGACAGCAGGAGGTCTGCCTAACTTCCACCCCTTTAAAATAAGCCAGAAAGAGCTGTTCCTGAGCATAGTACCAGCTACAAAACTTTTGCAAACAACTTGGAGATGTTTGAATGAGGGTATGAAGCAGACTGAGCACAGCACAGCCCATCTGCTAGCTGCTCGCACATATAACTGACCTCCTATGCAGCAGAAGGAGGTGAAACTCCATCTCTTCCTAAAGCAGTAATGAGTTCCACAATGCAGCAGAAATAATTATATCAGCCAGCCAGTGACACTGGCTCTCTCGTGGTGTTGTTACATGATGCCACAGCATGCAAGAGAAGTTCATTAACTCAATCTCTGAGAAGCAACAGCAACTGGCTTTCCTTTTATTTTGAAAGAAAAAAAATTAAAGCAAAACCCATCCGGATAACCAGCTAACATGCCTGACAATTACACCATTAGAGGATATGTTCTGAATTAAATATAGTTCAATGCGTGAGAAAGTCAAACAAAAGCAGGAAAATGCATATAAAATAAAGAGAACAGACATTTACAGCACGGTGCAATCCCCAAAGGGAAAATGCTTTTATCAGGTCTGAAAATTTCCACCAGAAATCTTGGAAATCTTACAAACCTGTCAGTGTCCAACTAAAACAGCCAGGGGAGGAGAAAGGGGAGCGCAGAGACTGGGGGTCTTTCCCCAGCATAATCCATCAAAAGAGGGACTGCTGTTTCCCACCCGAGACGTTCGGTAGTTTTCATACAGCAACGTAGCTTTCTCTAAAGGCTCTGCAGCAGGAGCCCAGTGCTTGTGGCTAACGCAGACTGGCAAAACATTCAGAGGTGATGGTTTGGGATGACTGAGGCACTTGGTGCATCTCTGAAGAGCTTCTCAGAAAGCCCACACTGTCCTCTCACAGAGCAGCTATTGATCTCTCCTGCCAGAAGCGTTTTCTTTCCCCACTGCTAAATTAGATTGGCCTCATCCAGCTTAACCACACTGGAAGATGCTTGGACAAAGGCTACTTCATACTTTTCCATCTATCCATGGTGATTACACCCCTTGTTACTCCTGTATCTACAGTGGATTTGTCCTGAAGACATCCCCAGGAACTAAGGCCATACCATAATGCCTGTTTTAGGGAGGCACAGAGAGATGAATGCTGCAGTTCTGTGGCACAGCAGGGTCGTGCAGAGATGTCAGAGCCATGCTGATACCATGCCCCACCAGGTCAATCAGCTCCTGAGGAAGGCTCATGATTCTGTGATGAGGTGCAAGCATTTTGCCTTTTTTCCAGAGCTGGCACATCCAGAGCCAGCCCAGGTGCACAACCTGGGCCTATCCTAAAAGCCTTGCTGCAGGTCACAGCAAAAATCCCTCTTCTAGGGAGAAGAGCTGACCTCAACAGAAGAGCATCTTTCCTTTCCTCCTGCAAATTTCATTGGCACAACTTACAAAAACCACAGACCTTTAAGTGTTCCTTCAGACTGAGCATAAGCAGCAAGTGACCAACATGCTCCAGTGACAGACACTGCAGTATGAGTGACAATTGTCCCTGGATACTAAGGGGAGCAGAACCAAGTTCTCCTATAATACTGGCTTCCAGACAGCAACAGAACTACATCTGATAGCGCTGCCAGAGCAAAGGTCTCATTTTTAAATACTATGGCAACTCTAAGGGCTTCACCAAAAGGGAGCAAAGCACCAAGGTGACTTCCATTAATCACCGCTTCCTACATCAACTGGGAATTTAAAAAAAGAACTACATTCCATCTTTACTTAAATTTCAACCCTTTCAAGCCAGCAACTGAAATACAGAATAGCCCCACCAAGCTTTGACTTTACCCTTACTGAGCCACTCCGAAGGCCTCACAGTGCAAAAACTGCAAGTGCCTAAATCCTGCCCAGGGGAGATGGTTTGTGCAGGCAGGAGCAGCTCGGCCCAGCACAAAGGCTGGACACCTCGGTGGGAAGCTGCAGGGCTTCAGACCCCCTGGTCCGTCGGGAATCCCCGGCAGCCGTGGCAAACGCTGCACTGCACTGCGAGCAAGGTGCCGAAGGGTGCATCCTAAAAGCAGCTCAGAGCCATTAGAAGAGTGCTGCTGTTAATTACATGCTTGCTGTTGGCAAAAACACACACCAAATATGAAGTTCAGCATGATTTGCAGCCTGGTTTGGTTTTGCCTCGGTCTGCTTTGCCCAGTGCTGTCAGATCATCCAGGGAACACAACTCCTGACCTGCTCCACATCACAGATTTAGGATGGCATCTTGCAGAGAGGGTGGTTCTTCATTTAGGGGTCCCCTCATATGCTAGCGTGACTCCTCCTAGGTCCAGCCAGTCCCCAAAGCAATAGACATGTCAAGGGCTGGAGAACCACATCTGTCATGAAATGTTCTCTTTTACTCTGCTCTCATGAAGATGTAGCAACTGCTGATTTTCACTATTTTTTTAGGAAGGGACTACCCCATCATTCAGACCCCACCTTCGCAAGCTGACTTTGTTCGAACCAGTGCAATGTCTGGTGTAAAAACACTCTGAAACACGATTTATACATCAGACGGTCGCTGATCTTCCACCCACAGCTGAGAGACTTCTGCTGCTCACGCAGTGGTGGCCATGGTCTTAACTAAACCCGTTTAAAAAAACACACCCTTAGTTAAACTGGTAGAGTTTTGTGAGCCTGCAAGGCTGCTCCCCTGCTTACACTACTATGAGAGAGATGAGAGTTTAGCTCCAAACGTATGAAACTTAATCCCTGTTTTCATAATCTACATCTTCTCTACAGCCTGTTAGCTCTGCTTGATATATTGTCCCCTGGAAACCACAAGTAACTTCAATATTGAAAACAGAAACAATAGCTCTGAACACAATGGCACATTTTACTTCAGAAAAATCCATCTGAAATGGTATCTACTCATCTCCATAGGACACTGCTTGTAGCTCTGGGGAGGCAGAGGAGAGCAACCGCCCAATGCAGTACAATGAAGAAACTGTGCCAAGCACAACATAACCACAGGTTTTAACTCCATGCTGGAAGGAGACTCCTTTGTCTTCTCTTCTCCCTCTCTCCCTACCTCCAAACCCTGAGATGTTTTGCCTGAGTATCTGGTTCCAAACACATGTGTCTCCCATCTTTGGGGGGATTTAGAAAGCAGTACAGACAACAAATCCTGCTGCCCAGGCGGACAGAGGGAGCTGCATGTGTAACAGATACCTTCCCCTGGGCCTCGAGGGAGGCAGGCACGGACAGGCAGGCTACAGGGGTCCCGAGCCAGCTGCCAGCCTGCACGCCCCCAGCCCCGCCCAGCCCCGGCGTGAGCCCTTCGGCTTGGGCACTGCCCGGCCCAGGTGCCTGCATCTCCCCAGGGTGCTTACCTGGCAGGCAGGGACACCAAAGGCGTTCAGCACACAGCAAGGACAGACTCCTAGCCACGGTTGCCCGCTGGGGTTTGCAATGGAGGGAGGGCAAGAGTCACATGCTAGAATATAAGAACAAACCTAGGCTTGCAACAATCTGTCCTTACCTGTGCCTATGGCAAAGGCACCTTGTGGATGGTTTTTTCTCTACAGATTTATTTCTGGCTCCTTCCAATCAGTGCCCTGATGTGCAGCATGGACACTGTTCTCTCTTCAAAAAAAAAAAAAAAAAAAAAAAAAAGGGGGGATCTGGGTAACATCCGAGTCCTTAAGTCTGTGCCCAGAAGAAGGATCCCCTGAGGACCTGCATAGCTGTCCAAAAAGACCTTGCAGATGGAGCAGACCATGGCACAATACCATGCTGGGAGGAGGGACAGCACATCCTGCAGGGCAAACCCAACCCAACCCCCTAAGAAGGGAGACTGGGACTGAAAATTTATTTTTCTAAGTACAAGTCTGCCTGAGGAGCTTTGTTAATTTAATCGAGAATAAAAGTAAACCCTGGGAAAGTGGATGGGTTTGGATGGAGGCCGCGGTGGCTGCACATATGCTGCTCAGAGCAGGGTGGGCACACAGAGTGTTTATGGGACCTCTGTGTTACACTCTGCATGCTCACACGTTACTCCAGGATTTTCATTCAGATATTAATCATCCATCCCTGGCTGCGCCACTCATGGACCAGATGGTATCCTGTGTATTGTACCAACTAATCACATAGAATGTTTGGCAGAGTATGAAAAGCATCGATGGAGGTCTTTGACAACAGTGGGGTTGTTTTTGGTCTTTTTTTAATCTCAATAGCTTCTACGTGGTGCAGGCACATTGTCAAGAAATTCTGTCAGGACTATGACTTTTCCAAACATGCAGATGATAAAACTGCTTACAATTTGTGAGGGACAAGCAGCATACGGAGGCAGGCGCCTGCATTTGGGAGGAGAGGGACTCCTTCCAGCTCCAGCTCCATCCCTCCCACCAGGAAGATTCCAGCCTCTACCTCTACCCAGTGACATCTGCGAGACCTGATGATGGGACCACGGTCAGTGGGACCAGCACAGGGGGTTCTCAGTATGCTGTTACCTGTCACAAGCAGCATGATGCTGCCTTGAAAGCCAGAGCTGTTGTGCCCATGCAAGAGATGCCTCTCCCAGCCCCGCCAGGGCAGTGGCTTCCTGAGTTTTAAGCTGAGGGTGGCTGCAGAGCCATGTGGGCTGCACACCAGCACCCCTTGCTTCACAGAGAGCTGGCTACATGCCCAACATGCCTGCTCTTTTCTGGCAGATGCTCTTCCAATGACACAAGGAGAGGGATGTCACCATCACCAAGGACCATTTGCACATAACTAGGCACATTCTCCGTCATAAAAATGAAAACATAAGATTTCTCCAGCCTGTCTGGCCACACATGTAATCCACTGTGGCCAGGTGAAGGACACACTGATTATATGATGCAGCTATGCTTGGGTGATGCATGGAAAGTGTCCTGTGCAGAGCAAGCTGCAGGGAATAGGCAGCCACAACAACTCATCCCATCTAGCAGCTCCTTCCCAAACATTTTTGAGGGGAAGGAGGTGACTTACAAGCCACTTTGGTGGCCAGGCTGCTAATGTCCATCCAGGATGACACCAGTGAGGATGCAGATTTCTGCATCTTTCCACATCTTATGACCAGCTTTAGAAGCTGGATGGGGCAGACAGGCAGGCCAAACAAGCATGACATTCATCTTGCATTGGCCTTGATGGGCATTGTGTAGGCATCCAGGGCCATTTTTGATCCTCCCTGTGAGTTTGCACCTATCCATTCTATCCTCCTCCCCACAAAAAAAGACACACAAAGCCACAACAGACATCAGAAGGATGCCCAGTATTGTGGAAACATCCTTGAAGATGTATTGAAAAGTCCAAGTCTAAATCAACAAGCTACAAGTACCACACAGCCCTCTTCTGCCCTAGCCTCTAGCTCAGGCAGAGAATTAACATTTCACAAATATCCTCCCTCCACCCCAAAACTGCTTGATGATGCTTTGTCACAGAAAACATCCAGGAACATGGTAACTTGCATCAGAGAGATTCAGGCCACATCCAGGCCCTGTAATTCCCTTCCTAGTAGCAGCCAAGCTGTCTGATGGCACTGCAGGATCTAGTCCTGGCTGTTGGTTTTGTGAGTTCACCTTATCCTTGTGTGCTCCACAGGGTTATTAACTTGATTAGCCTTTAGTGCCTCAGCATTATGGCTGTAAGGATCAGGGTACCTCTCCTCTAGGGAGCTGCTCTTTCAGCCATCTGCAGAATCTAGCCCTAAAACATCAATCAAAAAAAAAAAAAAAAGGGGGGATCCCAAGAAAGAAAGAAGAGAAGCGGAGAGGAGGTAAGAGGAGGAATGGCATATCAATTGCTTTCTACCAAGACACAAGCAACTTCAAAACCAGGTTCCACATATGTACCCTGCTGAGGGTAAGGCAGATTATTTCCAAGAACAGAATGGCCTGTTTTCCATCAGAAAGCAGGACACTGGCCGCACTGAAGCACAGCTACTGCTAACCTCCCTTCTTTATCAAACAGGGAGAGAAAAGGGCATGGGAATGCAGCAGCTACACACCTGTGACCAGCACCCCTGCAAGCACAGCAAACTGCTCTCTGCCAGCAACCCTGATGCAAAGTTATCTCACTTCATTAGGGCTTCCTTTGGGGGGAAATCTTGGCTCAAGTAACTGAACAAATTAGATTGCATTACCAGCCACACACGTATACACAAATAACCTATTTTGCTCAGCCAGGTGCAGACAATTGTTTCTAGCCCTTCATCTGGGGCTGGTGCACATCTATCCGTCAGGTCAGATGCAGGAGAACATCACACTGGCCAGGAACAGAGGAAAAACTGAGAGCGGCTTAACAAAAACAGAAACAAAACTCAGGAGAGATTTTCCCCACCCTAACAGGTGCTGAGATGCGATTAGATGTGCTTCAACTCACAGGCTCTCAACATGGCCTGAGCGCCACACTGCAGATCCAACACCATTCTGGAGGCTTTGAAATCTCACCCCTTCTTTGAACCGTGCAGATTAGCATCACCATGGAGAAGGATTTGAAGGTGGAGGAAGATACTCGTATTTCGAAAGCAAGCAGCAGCAGGTGAAGGGGCAAGCAAAGGGGCTCTTCTCCTTTACAGGCAGCAAGAGCAGCCTGGGCAGGCGATCTCCTCGCCTGGATGAGGGACTGAACAGCACTGAACAGTGCAAATAAAACAGAGGCTTGAAAATGAAAACAAATTTCCCTTCTTAGCCACATTGAGGCATACAACAAGGCAAACTGCCAAACAGCTTCACTTGCCTTTCTGTTAAAACCCAGCACAAGAATATGACTCAAACAGCAGTGCTTCCAATGACAGATAGGCTGACGCTGTAACAGTATCTCATCTACTTAAAAGCATCTCTCAAATGTCAAAGGTGGAAAAAGAACTCCAAACTTTATATCCTGAGGCTGAATGTGTCCCTTGAGGTATTGCTTCCAGATTGGATCCATGCAGAAAGAACCTATTTCTAACATCAGATAGGAATACAGAGAAAGGAAAAAACTAAG
>NW_008629159.1:0-2202 GCF_000691845.1 Merops nubicus
CTCCCGCCTCGGGCTGACCCACCACAGTCGTACTTAATTTGGAACATTATTTTGCATAGAATACCTTTGTAACATACCTCACCAAATGCAGGACCTTCCACTTGGCTTTGTTGAACCTCATGCGGATCACACGGGCCCACTTCTCAAGCCTGTCTAGTTCCCTCTGGATGGCATCCCATCCCTCAGGCAGGTCAACAGCACCAAGCAGCTTGGTGTCATCTGAAAACTTGCCGAGGGTGCACTAGATCCCACTATCTCATTGATGAAGATATTAATCAGTACTAGCCTCAGGAAAAACTCCTGAAGAACAATACTTGTCACTGATCGTGATTTGGACATCAAACTGTTGACCACTACCCTCTGGATACAACCATCCAGCCAATTCCTTATCTACTGAACGGTCTACTTATCAAATCCATCTCTCCAATTTAGAAAGAAGGATGTTGTGGAGGACCATGTCAAAGGCTTTACAGAATTCCAGATACATGACATCTATAGCTCTTCCCTTATACACTGATGTAGTCACTCCATCATAGAAGGCCGCTAGGTTGGTCAGGCAGGACTTGATCTTGGTGACACCATGTTGGCTGTCTCAAATCACCTCCCTGTCCTCCATGTACCTTAGCCTAGCTTCTAGGAGGATCTGTTCCATGACCTTCCTAGACACAAAGGTGAGGCTGACAGGCTAGTAGTTCCCAGGGTCCTCTTTCTACCCTTTTTAAAAAAGGTTGCAATGTTTCCCTTGTTCAAGTCACCAGGGACTTCACCTGACTGCTATGACTTCTCAAACATCACGGATAAGTGGCTACAACTCGTCTTTTCTTCCTCACAGAGGTTGTCATTATACAGACGGATAGGCCTTTCTGAACTGTGACACCTCCCCTGTGTATGGACCCTTATCCAAATCACCCACTAACTGGCCTTTCAGCCCCAGAACCTCACACTTACTGTACAGAGGCACCTAGACAGGCAAGGTTGGCAAGGAGGGAGCTTGCCTGCTGCCACAGGTGGGAACTTGCTTCCATTCAATCCTTATATTTAAGCTGCTGCCTTCAGCCTGGCAGGGGGAGGATATAGGGGCAGATTGTTCACCTGGTCACACGGCACACAGCTGCTCACCCTGTTGCCACCCATTATCACTGAAAGACTCCAACACCCCTTGCAGCCTGAGACATCGATGGCTTCATGTTTTTGTGGGAGCTCTCACTGGATTGCCACATCCCCTCTGACAAGCACAGAGAACAGAGCTTTCTGCCAGGTGGAGACCACAGCTAAGCTCCTTCTGGGAGGCTGATAACCACCAACTGAATTCACCTCTTGAGCTGTCAGAGCTTCTGTGTTCTTCTTGCGTGAACTGCGGCACCAAGCCTCGGCGGATGCCACGCTCTGTGTGCCTGCTCTGTTCCTGGGCCAAGCAGGAGTACAGACCAAATTCTTATGTGTAAAATAAAGAAATAAGAATTGGAACAGCAACAAGACCAACGAATACCGAGTCTGCAGGATAATACAGTGTCGCCGGATAACTGAGTACAGCTCTAAGAAATTCAGATAGCTATTCCTAAAAATATGCAAAAATCAAGGGTCAACATAGCAAGCCGGACAGAAATTTCAGATTATAGAATTTTTTATAAATCAGAGAAAGATGTGCCACACTTTCAGGAAAGCACAGTTTTCAGTAACAGCCTTCTATCTCACTGCTTTAATACCCATTAAAGTCCCCAACATACCAGTGCTCACAGATGGTGTAACAAGATTATACACAATGAGGAACCAAGTTATAACGTAGCTATTCCAGTCCCCCCAAAAACTCCCTTTACATCACAAACCCAATCTAGCACATTACAGGGGAAAATAAAAGTGTGGGTTTTTTTTGTTTTTGTTCTGTTTGTTTTTTAAAAAAAGGGGAAAAAAGGGAGAAAAAAAAAGAAGTGTGTAAGCCTCGGGCAAGTAAGGAGGCATCACTATGTCCTACCTTCCCAAACCGCACCTCGGAGGTGTCCTAAGCCGCGGGCTGCATCCCGCACTGGATTTACTAGTCCTCCCCAACTTTCTGTGAAGTTTCTCCGACCCTTTACAATCCTGGCCACCAATTCCAGTAACTGCTCGGCGATACTTGTCTCTGCTAGCGTCACAGAAGCCTCAGAACGCAACCGCTGCGTGAGCGCAGCCCCTCGTGGATCCTGCTGGAACTGGGAGAGGCGG
>NW_008629160.1:0-15405 GCF_000691845.1 Merops nubicus
AGAGTCAGGCAATGGGCTCTCAGATCTAGTCCTGAAGAGGTCACACAAACAGCTAAGTGTGAATTAACATATTGCTTGACAATGACCAATCTGGGGTTTTGAGCTCGGTTTTCTAAGAAAAAAAACCAACTCCAGATATTGTACAGCAGAATCTCAAGGTGCTAAGCCTGGTCTGCTTATTACAGCACTGCAAAATATCCATTATTAAGAAACATCTATCAATAGGTTCACAAAGTTCATTATATTGCAAAATCATGGTACTTCCTGAGGCAGTCAGAGCAGAAGCACACAAATGCCAGATCTGAGACACTAAGCCATTAGGACTTAAAAATAAAAACCACAAAATACTTTGAAGCCTAGAAAGCACTATTACTTCCTTTAAACCCCTGTCCATTTAGTTTCCTCAGTGAGAAGCTCCCATATCCCTCGTTAACTAGGTAAACAGTTTATTTCTGGATGAAGCTTTCCCTCTTCTCATACTCCAGTGCTGATGTAATTCAGGCCTAGCAAGCTGAGGCTGAGTTTAGCTCTCCTTGCATAGCTGGCTGAGTACCTGTTTGCCTGCTCCAGCTTGTTCCTAACCCTGAGAAGCAGCACGCTGTCCTTGCAGCTCCCAGCCCCTCCTGTTCCCACAGCTCCCCTGCCTCCCTTTCCCACTGAAAGGCAGCTCCATGCTGTGCAGAAATAGCCTCAGGCTTCAAACCAGCCGTGCAGCTTCACTCCTGAGGCTGAGCAGCTTCTGAAAGGAGAACAGACTTTCCCAACTGATCATAGCAGCTAGAGCTGCTGTGTACACTCATTCTCACTGGACAATAGAAGTGTGTGCATGAAATATGACTGTGGATACCATCAACTTCCCATACATGAGAAAAGAACAGCATGACATACTTGATAAAGTACTTGTAACTTTTTTCTTTTCTTAACCAACCTACAGTTTCACAGAGCAGTTTGAAATGAATTAGACATTTATTTCAGGAGGAAAGGAAGCAATCCCTTTTTGCTCTCCTGGTCACTTACTATTGGACAGGGTCCAAGGTTTGTAAAGTTCAGATAAAAAAGCCCTTCTGAGCACCCAGTAAACCTATTCAACTTGCTAAAACAGTAGAAATAATTTCAGTAAAACACTTTGTGCCACAATAAAAGCTCTTCCCAGCTGTTCTGGTGAGCACTGGTGCAAGCACAAGGAAAGATCAGATGACTGCTTATAAAGATAAGGGAAGTAAACAAGTTGTTAACTTGTCTCAGCCATAACACACAAGGACATTCCAAGTGTATATTTCTCATTTTTTGCTTACTGTAGAAAAATCACTTCTCAAATACACTGAGGGATCTGAGTACTGTTGTTGCCAAACTTCTGCTATAAGCCTATATACATACATCAGCTGGGAGGTGTGGGTCCAGATCAGATCCACTGCTCACATAACTGTGCACACAAAACTAACTTCTTTCACCAGCAACACAGTGTTGCTGGAAGAGATGTTTGGCTATAGGTTTATTTAACTAGTGTGAAATACAGTTTTGTCACATTTGGTGCACTGTCCTAAACCAGTGTACCTCTGGAACTCTTCACCTGGATGCAGCCTTAATACCCACAGAAGAGGCTGGACAGACAGGATTTGTGTTTCTGCAACATCTAAGGTGCATCATCTTACCTACAGCAAGACTGCAATCTCCTCACATTGTCCTGCCACAGACTCTTAGATGGAGTGATTTTTGAGGTGCAAGAAAGCAGTCCAGCCTCTCCTCTAGCACTGGTTAAAACCCCTTAACATTTAGAGAGTAGGAGACAACACCCCTCCTCAAAATGCACCCTTGCTCCCCAGAAAGGCCAGGGAAAGGAAATGGAAAATAGAAAATCTCTCATTCTCTGCCCCTCTCTCCTGAATTGAGCTTATTTCTAATGTCTACAAATTTTCACTCAGTTCAGTTTCCTGATCAGTTCCTGAGGCAGCCATGCTGCTTGTGCTACCACAAGGGAGAAATGAGAAAAGCAAAGAGGAGAAAACCAGCCTCTTTCAGCATTAACACCAGCCTCATGTGTGTGTCAAAGCCTCCCTGAAGACCCAGATGCTCTGTAGTTACAGGGAACTGTCTGGATCCACTGACTGAAATAGAAACCCTGCCAAGCATTCAGCATCAAAACCCACAAACACACTGCCTGTGGCAGACTTCCTTTTAGCAATCAAAATCAATGCCCTCAATTCTGGAGCAAATCTGATTTTCCAAAATGAAAGTATCCCTCTTAAAAAAAAAGAAGCTTAACAGAATAGATATGAAAGCCACTTTTCTAAGGATAGAATAATTTTCCACATGGGAACTATGAAAGTCCTCTTGGGTTTTTTTTGTTTGTTTTGTTTGTGTTTGGAGGTTTTTTGATGGGGGTGCATGGGATTTTTATAGAACTTCCTACAACACAAGCTCTTTGGACTTTGTATACCAGACATTTTGCTGCAGAACATCTACTTAGGTCCCAGGCACACAAAGAACAACAAATAATAACAAGAAATATTGTAGTCTACTATAAACATTGGGAGAATGAAATAGAAAGATTAAGGAAAAAATAACTAAAAATAGAACTCTTTTCTTTCCAAAGGAAATAACATGATTTTTATCCCAGCATCTTTTGTCATTGTTGTACTCAAGGTTCATTTTAGGCCATATCTCACTGCACTTAACATACGCTGTTGTGCTGTGCTTTGTTTGCACTCTATGTCCAGGACAGCACTGGAGATGAAGGGACTCACTAGAAGGTGCTCCAGGGGGGTGTTTTCCTTGAGCACAACTCTGGTAACTGCAGCAGCACTGGAGAGCTCTGCAGGCTATGCAAGTGAGGGTGACTTGCTGGGAGATCTCAGCTCTCTAGATAAGGTCATCCATCGTTGCAGTGGGGCAGGTTCTGTGACCAGCTGCCCATCAGGCTCAGATGCCAGTTTGAAAAAAGGAGGATACATGAAAAAGAAAACCACCCAGCAGCACATTTCCAGGCACTCTTATCCCCACCTTTGACTTGACAGGCACTGCAAGAACTCAGTTGTCAGGATTGGGGTTGCAAGGCTCCCCTAAGTCACACAGCGTCGTCGTGATGGACAAGGTCTCAGCCCTGGAGAAGGTGGAAGTGTTGGGATGTCCCAACTGCTTCACCCAGCCTTTTGCCACAAGGAATGCTTCTTCACTACCAACCACAATGGAGTGTTCCTCCTCACACCCTAGCAAATACAAAGTTCACACTGAGGTTGTATGCTTCCTTCCCAACAAGAATGCCAGAAGATCACATCAGTTATTTTTTACTGTACAAAACTAAAAAGCTGTTTCTCTCTCTATTCAACACCACTGGAAATTAAGGGAAACCCTCTGTCCTCCTGCAGCTTCAAGGGTACAAAACCTGCCCCCCTCTGCTTTTTCAATTTCTCCCAGTACAGGAAACAAGCAACAAGCCACTCTTCTTTATATATGTCAAAACACTTCAGAGTAAGGACAGGAACTGGAAATAAAGCTGCTGTACACTGGCATACATACATGAATACATCTGCATTTCCTCTGATAAGCACCTCATTTTCTAGAGTCAAGATTTTGGCTTTTACCTCATTCTTTGTCCTTTTGAGCTTGGATTATAACTCCTCTGTTTCAAAAACTAGCTTGTTGTACTCCATGTTGGTGCACTGGTTTTGCACCTCCTCTCCATTCCAGGTTCCTTCTTGACAGGTGTTTGAGTTCTCCATTTTAATTCACAATCTGCCTGGGTAGGGGGACAAAAGACACCACATGCTCCATGTTGTTTGAACAACAGCTTAAATGTTCTCTGCTAAGCATCAAGAGTCTGAGCACTTACTTGAAAAAGTGGGGTGGAAGGCTGGGTCCCAGTAAGAGAAATGGGTGCTTTGACTAAACAGGGACCAGGATTTCACCCCCATCTCTCTCGGGAGTAATTTTAAACACTGAAAATGTTGGGCATTTTCCACATGGAAGACATCAGAATCCTCACCAGCTCTAGAAATTTGCTGTATTAAAGTTGTTTATTATTTTGTCAACTTGTAGAACTCAAGGCCATTAATATTAATGAAATCATGCATATGTTCCCCCATCCCTGGATCTGTCCAAGTCCAATGCTAATGACATTCTGTAGAAGGAAGCTGTTGGCAGACAGCACACATCATGCCATAAGGCTGAGTGCTTCCCCTCTTTTCCAGCTGAGCAGAATACAAGACAGACTATACTTTTGCCAAATAGGCAGGAAAGCTTCATGCCCAGGGTCCTCTATATCTCTCAGCTGCAGGCCACTGGAGAGTGTAGCTCTTTGTTAGCTCTCTTGCTGTCCCTCCATTAGGATTCCTTCCCAGCTTCCCTCTTCCCCAGCACTGTAGGGAATACTCTGGCCAAGAGGTTTACTCATCTCTTGTATCATCTTAAGACTGTGATGCTGGATCTTCCTGCTATGATGATTTAAAAGTATCTTCAAATCTCTGAATTAATTTAAAATTAAAATTTGTAGGCCTATATTTAAAAATCCAGGACTGACTTTACACTCACTCAAACCACTCCCTTGAGCAGCAGCAATGTCAAGACCAGATTCACCTGCATTTGAACTCCTCCCAGCTGCCTAATGGCATTTTCACTTTTGGCCAATGCTTCCCAGACAAGGAGAGCCTGGACTTCATTCTAGTGTGTGGGTCACCACAAAAACATAAAGCTCATCAGCTTTTGAACAGATTTAATTTGTGGTCAGAGACAAAAATAACATTGGTGAATATCCAAGACAGACTGCCTTCATTCTCATAATGTATTTGGCCCATGGAAACAATAGAATATGGAGTGGTGTGCTATTTAATTGATATCAGGGAACTTTTAGGATGATGAAAACAACTGACTGCTTCAAAGCATCAGTGTGCAGTGGCTGTACACTGACAGCACTGGGAACAAACCAGTTTTCTTAATCCCTTCTATCAAAGATGTAAAGTTATACATCAGAGTCACCTTATCAGGAGGTGCAGGATTGTAGATGCATTACCAGAGGAAGGAATCAATTCAATCAATAAAGAAATTGATACCTGTCTATAGTTAGAAAAGGTCTTTTACAGAACAAGCTGTTCTTTTGGATCATTGAGAAATAAGAGTTTTACTGAGCTTCTAAATACACAGATACATGCATAATTAATACCATCTAACTGCCAGACTTTAAGAGTTTTTTAGGATTTTAAATGTTCTCTTCTTTTGTTCTTTCCTTCTCAAGAGTGCATCTAACAGCTCTGAGGAAAAGAACAGACATGCAGAAGAGCTGTGAATTCCCTGTATAATGAACAGGGGCTGGTGTACAAAAGTTACAGTAGTGAATACACAGACCACACACTCACAGAATCTATCGAGCAGGAAAACAGGATTCAGTCCTCTCTTTCTGACCCACTGGTGAGTGGCAGGACAGTCATTTTCTGGCTTCTCCATCCGTAAAGTGCAAGTAACCTTCATCCCCATTCCCAGTACTCAGTGAGATGACTTGGCAGAAGGGCCTCACACATACCCAAGTACTAACTAGGACAGTTCTGGGGAGACACAGAGAGATTTTTATTTCTCCCAGAAATCTACCCTCTGCTCAGGACAGGCAGTGAGGCAAGAATACACATTCACAGGCAGGACTGTCTGCAGGAGACCTCCCTGGCAGTGTTGGAGCCTCCCAGGGCTGGAAGCCTGGCTGCTGTCAGAGCTCAGAGCAGCCTGCACACCACAGGCCTGGCATATGCTGGCAGCACAGGCTTCTCCTGCCTGAGGCTGTCCCACACTTGTAGGTCATCCACTGAACGAGGGTCAGGAGGTGTGCTTCAGGAGAACTAAACTGATCTTCAAGTTTTTGAAGCATATAAAAGAGGTGAAACAAATCCAAGGGTACTTCTACATCACCATCTTAGTTTAGATGCATAACGCATTTGATGAAAATCATCTGATCATCCATGTCTTGCACTGTGCTTCATACCATTAAGCAGTCTTGAAAAATGCAAGTTGGATTCCTTTTGGATAAAATTAGGCAAAAGATGCATCCCAGCCAACACTGGGCAGCTAGTCCTAAGGACTACAGGTCTAGTCAAAAGTAAAGCCCTTGAAACACGGAGATGAAACATCAGGTTGTTGCCCCGAGTTGCCCTCTCCAGACTGCCACAGCTGCTGAGGGAGAGGCAGGTAAAGCCTCCAAGCACAGACCAAGGACGCTGTGGAGGACATCCAGCAGGTGGCAATCTGCTGATAGCAGTGGCAGCAAGGAGAGAGCAGGAGATCCCACTTCTGGCAGAAGGCTCAAGGACAACAATGTGGGAAGAGGAAGACAGTGCACTGCAGGGAAAAAAATGCATAAGCTTTATCTTATCTGCTTATTTTTCCCTTTTCAAGAAGTTCAAATAAAGCAGGCACCAACTGTGCAGGAAGACTTATCTCCTAGTTTGAGTTAGAACAGAACTGATTCTGTTCAGTCATATTATTTTTCAGCTAAGTCTCTTCTAAGTGATTGCACTTTCTGAAGTTAAAGGCAGATGTTTGCACACAGCTTGCTTCTAGCTGTGATAATACTTGACATTTCTAGTTACTACCAAGGACTGGTGTGTGCAGAAAAGCTCTTGCTTATACTTGCTCCTGTGCAGACCAAGGTCACTGCTAAAACTTGTGTCTCGTGTTGCAGGTGCAGAAAGTAAAGGCCACAACTGTGGGAAGAAGAGGACAGGACAGGTGACCCTAAACTGACCAGCGAGGGGTTCCATCCATGTATGGCTTATTCCATTTACAGCTGAGGGATTGATCACAAGGGTTAAGCCTCTTCTTCAACCCTTTTGTCTTCTATCCTGATCCATGTCTTCCTGAATCCAGTTCCAGAATCCAGCCCCTGAATCTGGTTCCTGCCTGTCACTGAGTCCAGTCTGGGACTTCCCCAGTGCCTGCTGACAGCATCAGTGGTGACAGTGAAGTAACTGCCATCAGGGGGATCAGGTTCAATACTGGGTTTGTATTTATTTGTATATATTTCATTTTATTATTATTATTATTTTCATTAAAACTGGTTTAGTTTTCTTTTCCAACCCAGAAGTCTCTCTCCTTTATTCCCTTTCTCTTCCCTTTTGGGAAGGGAAAGGGGTTAATAAAGAGTGTCTATCATTTGCCTAGTGCCTTACCCAGTCCTAACCCCTGACAACTTAATGTGATGGATAAAGTATTTTCTTAACAGTGCAAAAGCACACAATCGTGCCACAAAGGAAATCCTAACTTTTATTATTGCACCTATTCCTTGAATAATGTTTAAGATGGGACTTGCAGCATTAGACAAACTTAGTGGTATTATTCCAAGTTATCAGTTTAGTCAGCAGACTAAACAAATAATGAACGATGAGCCTTTTGTTACCACTAATGGCATCAAGAAGTGAAAACATTGACACATTGATTAGGGTATCCATTAAAAAGCAAATCAAACCACCCAGCAGACATAATCCATACTAGCAATACCATAGGTTCTTATCCTTTCACCTTGCCTCAAAAGTAATTAGAAAAGATGTTGCGACAGGAGCTAGAAATGGCCCCATATTGAAGGGATGAATGACTCCATAAAGGACTGAAAATAACCATTTCTGTCTAGAATCCCCTCTGACATGAAAAAGACTAATGTACACTGACAACAAGCACTGGAAATTAGAAAAGGCACAATCCTGTACAGCTGAAAGGCAGAAGGCTTACTTTAGGAAAGCAGATCTCTTCATTCTCTTGGTCTGGAGGTGTCTCATATTTACACCTTTTCAGTTCAGCTTCTGGCTCCCCAATCCTTTTCTGCAAGACCTGTCTCTTTTGGCTGCAAAACAAATTTCTTATATGTTCTGGATCCTTGTGTACTCCTTGCAGTTTGGACAGTCTTGAACTGTTTCAGCAGTGGGTCTTTCTGAGGGGATCTTTGAAGCAGACTGACTAACTTGGATTTGTTTGCCAGTTCACTCTTTAGTACTATCAAAAGTAAATATATTCACCTAGGTAGTAAGCCTGTTTCTCTAAGAAACATTCACAGAGTAAAAGAGGAAAAAAAAACAACCTTTTTTTGCCTTGTATATATAGGGAAGCAGACTTGGAAGCTGCATGGCTTCTGTGGTGTATAGATTCACAATCTATAAACTAAACCCACAGCTTAAGTGGGAACAGAAGTCAGGGGCAGAGTTTTTAAAGCATTTAAAAGAACTCGTAGTCTGCAATCACCTGAAGGCTTTTGAAAACACCTCTCCAGCCTTCCTAACCTTTCACTAACATCTGTTCACCCAGAAGTGTGTCCAACTTTATTCCTTCAGCACACCCTCGACAGGATCCCTGCACCACTGCACTATAAGTATCCCTGCTGAATTTGTGGAAAAAAAGAAAAAAAAAATGCTATAATCTAACAGTGAAGGAAGTTCACAAGGCAGGGAGTGAATTCTCCTGTGCAGGCAACTCAAATGTTTAAAATGCCTCCCTTGTGACTGGACATTACTTACAGCCACAGAAGTGCCAATGCCCATATATCACAAACAGCACTACAGAACGTGGCCAAAGGTCTCCTGAAATTAGTCCACACAGAAAACAGAGTTCAAAGTACAGGCCTCCCTCTTTCCTTCTCCCTTCTCTGCCTGCTAGTCCCTCTTTCAACTGTTCTTGTTCCCAGAAAAATCATTATCTTCCACGTGAACAGATAACATATATAAAAAGGAAAAAAAGAAAAACAACTCTTATTTTTGAAGAGACTATTAGGGAAACACCAGGATTGTTGTAACAGATGATGGTGGCACATGGAAGAAAAACAAAGTTAAAAAGCACCAAGAGAATGAATTTTATTTTTTTTTAATTCAGTCTTATTCCTCATGACTAACAAACAGCCTCAAATTTAACTTAGTCTGATGGAGCTTTTAAATTTCAGTTTGCAGCAGTATAAATCAGAAATAGCAGCTTGAAGTGAACAGAGTGACACTCTTCACATGTACTGCCATGTTGCTTGTGCTACATGTCCTTGCTTGCTGTTTCTTGAAAGAGCACAAAGGATATTTACCAACCACAATTTGTTTACAATTACTCTAATGGCAAAAACTTTGGCTTTACCTTTCTTGCATTTGAATTTTCAAGTAACTCCTTTTTTTCCCTTGGATTCTTCAGAGCAGAAAGTGCACAGTTTGTCTTTGATTAAAACCGAAATAGCAGAAGATCAATAAAGATTTTCATCAGAATAATAATAATAAAATCCACTATGACTCATGGAACCATAATTTATACTTTCCACAGATGTGATTTTCTACTGGTCAGGTCAGTGAAAGACTTTCTTCATAAACAACTTTCAACTATAGATTAAAATACAGCCTCATCAAAGCATCTGTCTGTAAAACTGGCCACATTAAACTGATTGCATTACACTACAAAAGTATTACTCATTGGCAGCAAGTTTTTTTTCAGAAAGCCTCATATCTGCTACAAAACCACAATTAATTTAAGCTAAATAAAAAGTGGCCTGATATTATTTTGATACATGCTGTCATAGGATTATGATTGCTTTCCTAGGGGAAAAGACAAGGAATTCAGAACAGTACCTTTTCATAGGAACAGTCCTTCCTAATCAATGCTTTAGTGTTTTATTCAAATTCCTGCTATTAGGGAAATGCCCAAGTCCAGATTCAAAACACACCTTCAGGTCTGCTTATTGCAATATGGTTTTCAGTAAACAAATATGCATTTTTAAAGTTTCTTTTAATACATTAATAAAATAGGTCCTTTAGGCTGAGAGTATCCTGTATCAAACACTGAGGGTATGCTGTAAAACTACATTAGACATTTTGTGTCCAACTGTCTGGCTTCAAAGACCTATGTGCAATTTAGACCTTAAATGTGAAATTAAGGAATCTGAATAAAGTGAAGGATGCATTACATACAGTTCTGCAAACAAGGAGGAAATGTACCTAATGATTGTAACATAAGGTAAAGAATTTCTAGTCAGAAGTGGAAAGCTTGAAATTCCCTTCAATAAAAATTCCTATCTCAAGCTTGTATCCTCAGAATAAAAATGCAGGAAAGTGTTTCAGACCAAATGGAATAAATAACCATGCTGAAAATAAATTAGATATTCAGAAGGCACTAAGACATACCAACAAGGAAGTGATAAGTTAGGTTACTTTTTAAAGTACTAAGAAGGAGTGATAATAAGACTTTCCAGTGGTAATGATGGATTAGATCTCACAAAGCACACTAAAAAAGATAAGAAATAAGTTGAAGTTCTTCTTTGCACTTTTAATAGACCAACTAAAGTAATGTAGAATTGAACCTGGGGTGTCTGGAATAAAGCTAGGTAGAGATCAAAAATAAACCATGAAAATAAACATCAACAGGCTTCAGAATTAAGATAAAACCCTGAAATCTCATGTGAAGATCTACAGTAAACAGTGAAAATAATTTAGGATTAGCATCACACTATAAAAGTTGCAAATATTGCATCTATATTTAAGAAGTGAGGGAAAACATGACCACCAACTTTGGTTCAATTAACCTAGCCTTGATGACATGCAAAGCTTAAAGTTATATACTTCTGTAAAAACAAAGACACAAAGTTCAGTATGAAAAACAAGTTCTAATGCAACACATTTATGAAAGACCAGTTTGCTGCTAACCAGACATTTGACTTAGATTAGATCTATTTTATTACCTATATTTAGAAGAATCACTTGTCTTATCAAGTCCAGACCTCAGAGAAGCACTTCACATGAGGAGTTCCTTAAAATGGAGATAAGAATACTATTGTAGGATGGGACACAGCAAGCCAGGGAAGAGACAAAATGGAAAGCATTAGGCTAAGGGAGAGTTGAAATTTATTTCATTTAATAACCCTTCAAATAAATAATGGAGGAACTTGGGGGGGAGAGAAAAAGGAAAGAAAGAGTGCTAATGGCCCATGTCTAGGAACACTGCTGAGCTAGAAGATAGCACCTCATCTTCTAACTTCTAGTTGCTGAATTTGTTAGGTTTGATAGAGTTGTCCAATATCACAGAACCATCTGAGAACAAAGTCAGGAATAAAACAAAAAAAAATCCCACCACAGTTCCCTGTCCCTTCTAAGTGTGATTTATCAACAGATTTTTAACAGACACCTAACTTCCACACCCCCAAAACACAAAGTCTAACCTTTTACAAAGCAGCTATGGGCCAACACTCCCATTTGCTCCATGGATGCAGAGATTTCAAAGGCTACAAATGTGCCTTACAGGTCACTTGTTAAAGGAAATACTTCTAATAGTCCTAATATTTTTCATGTGTTGAATCTAAGCACACAGGAGCCTAAAGGCTGGTGTCCTCAGACACTACAATGAAATAAGTTCAGTAAAAATCCTGTCCCTAGACATGAAATAGAACTCAAGAGTTTCTGAAGGCCTACCCAGATTGAATTTTATAGGCAGTGTTAAATTACATAATGAAAGTGTTCTGTTCAAAAGCTGATATTCCTGATTTAAGCAGCGTTGCAGACGAAATCAGATTGCAGTATTAATAGAAGCTACCACTTCTCTGGAGTGGTGAAGTGTTAAAAGACACACACACAAACCAAACTAGCATTTCCAAGTGCCCTGAGAAGAGATTACATCATTACTACAGACCATCTGCTAGGAAGAACACGGAGCAACAGATGAGCCAAAAATCACTTCTGGCATAAAAGGATAGAGCTCCTCTGACTTCAGGAAATTTATCCCAATGTTCCTCTGTGCTGACAGATTAATAAAAAGACACCCATTATAGACTAGTAGAGGTGAAACAGGGTTAAAACTACAAAGACTGATGTAGCTTACTCATTTAGAACAATTACTCTTTTTACTACAAATACATTTGTAGATGCTAAAAATCAGGACTGTGACAGTTACTCACATAAGTCAACATGCTAAAAAAAAAGATATTTCTGAAGAGATAGGAAAGAACATATGGTCCTTACTGCCAGCTAAGGGTCCCTTTTAAAGCAATTTTCCTCAATCTGATTTGCTTTACAATTACACTAAATCCTGCCGTGATTGCTTTCATATAGCACTTAGAGAATTTGGCTTCCCTTGAAGATGTGTTTTTCCTTCCCCTAGTTACTGCCTTTATTATAGATTTTTAGATAATCCCTGCAGTTACCAGAAAAAGGTTTTGGCAAGTTTCCCTAGAGGCCTGCAGATGCCTATTACCCTTATCAATAGAGCATCCTTTCACCCCCTTAGCTACCATCCTCAGTTACTAACTGTTTGACTATGCAGATATTGTGTTCAGGGACCAGCAGGGAGAACATTTAATATCCTCTCACTACCAAACAAGAAAGGCAACAGCTGCTGGCCCCAGCAGAGGGTCTGCTCAGGGAACCTGTCCCAGAAAGAAGTCTGGCTGGACCCAGCTGCAGAGAACCAAGAAATTCCCCCTCCCCATGGCAATATGTGCTATGAGAAATTTGGCCCATTTTGTTCTCTCCTTACTGGAAGGAGATTATACTATTTGAAAAACCTCTTTAGCCAGTGCAGAAGAACTGTAATCAGAAAAGTACCTTCATTAACACCTCTGACATAGAGAGGTCACATGAGAGAAGGGGAGGGTGTTCTTTTTTCAGCAAAACAACAGGCTAAATACTTTATTAACAAATAGAAATCACCCCCCTGAAGAGAGGGCTGCTAGCATGCAGGCTGCTTTCTGAGAACTGACAAGCTAAACTCAGAAGAAAAGCTTAAAGAAACTTTTTTGACCTATTAGTGTAAAATTCAAAACTAACACCTGTCTAGTGCTGCCTGTGTCCTATGGGACTCAGACATGGCTGTTGCTCCAGCCACAGGGGTAACCAGAGGGGGTACTTACTGTAGGTGGTGGGGTTACATGACTGTCACTGTCACCCTTCTTAGGTGAAGAGCCACTCTCAGAAACCCCAAAGTAAACACAAGGATGCCCAGGCCTATTAAACATAGTTCAAATATCTTTCCTTTAATTTTTGGGATTGGCAGTCCTGTTCAGAAGATGGAGCATTTACACTTCAAACTGAAGATGGAGAGAAAGACTGAAGGGGTACAGAACTCCTTTGAAGGAAGGAGCTGTGCCTCATCTCCTAACCTGGGTAACAGGCTCCTTTAAAAGGAGCTGTGCTCTCCTTAGTCTCCAATTGCTCCAGCTGCCACTCAGGAGAAGGGACAGAAAAGCTCAGGGTTAAACGCTTCTCCCCTCCTACCAACTCAGGCAATCAGGAGATGAGATGACATGAACTCAAACTCTGGCCCCAAGCCAGCCCCTTCAAAGGAAGCCAGAAGTGTTTCAGGAAGATGGCTGGTGCTAGGCTCTGGCTGCTGCCCACCTCCCCGGCAGCAGTCGCTGCAATCCCAGGGCTGCAGCCGCCGCTCTGCACTGCAGGGAAAAGGGAGTGTCGGGCTGCTCTCCACCTGGGCGGATCTAACGCTCTCCAAAATTTGCTGGCCCTGCTCTTGCCCTGGCTTGCTCAGGTTCAGCGAGGCTGGTGCAGAGCTGGGCTGGAGCTGAGCAAACAGCCCTTTCCAACACAGAGCTCCTGCTTTTGTTCTGAGGTGAGGAAAAGCGCTCGCTTTCCACTCGCCTGACACAGCCAAGTGTGGGCTGCTGTCTGTCTGCTAATGAGTGATTAGAGTCAAGTGTAATGGAAAATGGAAGCCTTTTGGTTTAGGGCTAATTAAATGATTGATTTATAGCCATTAAATAGGTGCTAGAACTTCCAGGTTAGTCACATGCCCAACAGGCTCTGCTCCTTTACTGCCACAGTAGCCCGCTGTGGGACAAATATTCACACGACTTGTTACCCCAGTTAATTGTTGCCACAACTGCAAGCAGTTACCTGGCAATAGTATGTGCAAGTGGCCAAGAGCTGAGCAGAACTCCTCCAACTAGCTGGTCTCTGAGAAGCTGTCACCAAGGACTGAGCCAGCTGACAGGATCAGTAGAATTTCTACTGCTGCTTCTCTGTAGATTCATGTGAAAAAGGAAAGGAAAACAAAAAGACAACTCAACAATCCAATCCAAACCCAAGAAAAGAAAACCAAACAGCCCAGGAGTTCAAACAAGCATTTTTTTTTTATAATTTAACAAAGACTTCTTCTGTGGGGAAAAAAGTTCTTTAAGCATTTGGTAGGAGATTGAAACAACAAAATAATCACTGGTGCATGGAGATGTTTTTGACTAGATCCAGTAGAGTTGTTTTCTACCCAAAATACTCTGGGGATTAGAAACAGAAAGGCTAACAGATTTAACTCTTGCAGAACAAGTGGTTTCACTTCAACACGATACTGATACATTAAGACTGAAACCTGATCACAGTGTGACTTTCATGCCTTAGAAGGTGAATCCCCTTACTACCACATACTCTAAACAGCAATAGTTAAAGTGACAATTCATTTCTGTAGGGTATCTGTTAAAAAAATCCCTCATAAAAGATGAGGCTCTTGGTTTATTTATAGGCAAAACAGCTGTTTTCTGCATTCCATGACCTAGGCTGAGGTCTGCTCCAAGTCCTGCATATTCAGACAGCATGAGTAGATACACCTTGGGTGGAAGGGAAACGTGGAGCTCCTTCCAAAGCAGTGACCAGTGCCTTTTTCACTGTATGCCCACACCTCCTATAGAACACAGCTTTATGGAGATTCTCTATCACAGGAAAAGGGATAATTTTTGATGGTGGTGGCAGATCAACCCAGGTCTAGAACTTGGGTTAGTTCCTTTTAGAAATAGTAAACAGAGACCTTTCACAGCTGCTTTCCTCTCAGTTTTCCTCCTGAAACACTCATTAAATATATAACAAGCAAAAGCATATAATAGCCCCCATTCAAACTAGCCCATTCATCTAGAGAAGACGGAGAGATGTTCCTCATCTACACACTGAAATGATTCCACTCATATCATCCATGTACCCAGCTGCAGGAATTTCCTATTACTGCTCACTTGGATCTATTCTACTACATCCATAGGTGCAACCCGTCCTGCTGTGCATGTGCCATTTTGTAACTGAATGATGAGGCATTACCTACTTTCAGTAGTGAACATCAGGAACACCTATGTTTTAGCACAAACAGGCAAAAAAATTTAGCAAAAACAGGAAAAAAAAATGACATTACATCTGTAAACCCCTCTTTGTAAAGATTCACAAGCCATGAGTGCTTTTTCTTGCTACCTTATTATTCTGAAGCAGTAATCTTTTTTACAACTAGAAGTTTCCAACTCTTTCTAAACATTCTTATACAGACTTACACTCTTAAATCAAAGCATTTAAATAGCCTACACTTGTGCCCTCTTACATTTCTAATATCCTTTTGCATTGTTTATTTAGATTCATGATTGCTCTTCTCTCTTAAAAGCCATTTAATTTAATAAAGCTGCCCCCCCCTTTTTTTAATACGTATATAAATGGAGGGGCATGTCCTGTT
>NW_008629161.1:0-2532 GCF_000691845.1 Merops nubicus
GTCTTCCAGCAGATATCAGGGTAGTTTCTATGAAGTGCACCTCCATCATATACTAGTTCATTGGCAGCAGTGTCCTGGAAAAATGGCCAAGCAGGGACATGATGAACTGGCTGGCCAACTCTGGCAATATGAAGGAAGTCTCTCTTCCTCCCTATGGGTCTACATGTTGGCTGTGCAGGAACTGTCCTGGAAGGTGCAGCAATTCAAACCTCAAACAGGACATGTCCTGCTCTCTACCCATACAGGCCCCTATCTCAGCTATTAGAAGCAGACCCTGCCCACCCACGCCAGACACTACAGAAGGTACACATCACATGGTGCCCTGGGGTTTTACCTATGTGACCACGGAGAGGACATGAGGGAGTGGGATAGGAAACCCACTCTGACCCTGGCTGCACGAGTACCTGAGCTGTGGTGCAAAGCAGGCGTGAAAGGGGATTCATCCAAGAAAAATGCCCCTCCAGTTTCTACAGACAGAACAGAACGGCTGTGTGAGAGACTGAACTGTGAAGTACCTGTCTCAGAGATTGCCTCGGATGGAAGACTACGTACAGAAGAATGAACTGCATGAACTGTGTGGTGCTTGCCCAGCCCGCAGACCATGTTGTCAGGAACACAGACCTGCAGTTGTAGGACTGCAGCCACTCTGAGCTGGTTTTCACTGAGCTCGGGTCAGTCACAGTGCCTTGTGGGGTCCCAGGGTATGGAAGACCCTCCAACAAGTTCATGCAGGTGCACATCAATCACGCCATGTCCACACAAAGCACACATCACAATGAGCCTGAAAAAGCACATGTGACCCAGCAGACCTGCTGCTGCCCTGATGACCTCTGATATCAACACTCTGACTGGACCTTATTCAAGCTGCTGCAGACACTGCCTGGTGTGACCACCCACGACCTAAGCTGAGACAACTTCAGACCAAGGGGATGCCACAGTGGTGCCTGTCCGTGCAGCTCTGCGCCGACTGCTCGCTTGGCTTCTGCCTTTAACACCATGGTGTCCTACTCCTACTCCTCCTGTTGTAACAAAAGTTGTGTTGGGTACACAGCATTTGGCCTCCTTTGTCTTAACCTCACTCTTGGGACTGTACTGGAACCTCCCCCAACACTGGAGGAGGACAGGGTGGACCTGACCATGGACACTGTCACACAGGTGACCCACGAATGTGAGACGTGCTGCCCTCAAGCAAGGTGAGCGGTTGAAGTCCCAGAGGAACAGCAGACGACGGCTGAGATACAAACACGGAGAGGCCTGGCAGGGTGACGACATCACGCTGCCACAGTCCCGCCAAGAAAAGCACCGTGTGCTCACAGTGGTGGGAACGACCCCTGGGTGGCTGGGAATGTATCCAGTGCCCCACAGCACTGCCCAGAACACCATCCCGGGTCTTGAAAAGCAGATCTTGTAGCGATGCAGCACCCCAGGAAGAATCAGGTCCGGCAACGGGACTCACTTCTGACACAGCCTCACAGAGGGCCAGGCCAGGGAGCACGTGCGGCACTGAGCGGCTATTTCACGTCCCCCACCACGCACCAGCCTCCAGGAAATCTGGGCAGTGCAACGCACGGCTGAAACTACGCCGAGAACGAGGGGGGCCAGGTGGGACCTTCACACACTGGGACACTCATGTAGCAAAGGCCACCTGCTTAGTTAACACAAGAGGATCTGCCAACTGACCCGGCCCTGCCTAGCCAAAACTGAGGTACTACAGAAGGGGATAACATCCCTGTGGTACACAGAAAGTGTCTCCAGTGAAGAACTTCTTAGGGAAAACATCCTGGGTCAGTCTTGGCAAAGACAAACCCATCCACCAGATTGCCTTTGAGCAAAGACCTGGGTGCATTAACCCTATCCCAGCCAAACCCAGGACAAAAGCATGCAAGAAAAAATTCTACCTTGGAGAACTGGCTTAGTTGTAGGCTTTTAGAATATACTTGGCAAAGTAATTTAAATGATTACTGAATTCCCTTGCTATTAATGTCAAGTAACTTGGGTGTTACACTTTGTTAGCACCATATTGTGCTTTGGCCAAATAAACTTATTTAAGCAGCGTGCTAGGCCCTGTAACCTCTGTAAGGAACCTGCACTTGTGCCTTCGCCATGAGGCCATAGCGTGCTGTTTGTTCAGACCAAATGAGTATTTGACATCACTGGCTGAAAACTCTCAAATGTCCCTTCTAAAAGGATGTGTTCAGAAGCCAGTAGTTCCAAGGTGACCTCTCAGCATATATCACGTCCTTTTTCAGCTTAAGGGTTTGTTTTGTTTAAGTGTACCTTACTGCAAACAACTGCCAATATTCCATTCATTTGTTTTAACAAGTTTTAACTTGGCAGACAGCCAAAAGAATGCCAGTCAACTGTGGTTTCTCCCAGCCTGCACAAAGACAATTAGGAAAACAAGACTCACTTCAATACATACTGCTGAGCAAAAAGAACCCCGGAGCACAAGGTGCAGAATTGCTCAGAGAGGAAGTGGTAGTTCAACAAAACAATTCAGGTAAGGGTAATTCTAGGTATTTTCTTCACTCT
>NW_008629161.1:2563-27808 GCF_000691845.1 Merops nubicus
TAAATTCTATTACATATTTCTCATTCTACAAAAGATTCGCTGCTTGTTGCTCTTGTCTGCAAAGCATTCTTCAGTAAGGCCAACATTTAAATACTTGCCTCCTGATAAATTCAAGCATTTTTACAACTTCTCGTTTGCAAAAAATAAATGCATTGACCTCTACAAAGTGTTCAGATTTCTGACATTTCACAGGTCTATGCTCTAGCCTGCAGTTTACTTGCATTTGACCAATCCTATAGCTACACTATAGAACACTTACTAAAGAGTTTTGACTATGGATTAGAATACATGATTTCACAAAATAACTTCATAAATCCCCTTAATTTCTGTAAGACTTCATTCAGGCTTCCTTTGCTTCCAACTGAAAAGCACTGAGTCCTCTGAAACAGAAGAAGGCTGATACTTTGCCCAGAGTCGCTACATACCAGTTCTCCTTCCAGGAGAGAACTTGTATAAAGAGAACAGTACCTCTACAAGGTTAAATAACTTCCATCTGCTGCTGTGCTCTTGTACATGACTCTGCTGGAGCAGAACAGATCCTTAGCTTGGTAAGGTTAACAACTCACTTTTTCTTACTGGCAACTTCATGCCTATCTTTCTTTTCCTCAGTGTTCTCTCCATTGTGTTGTGACTGGTTGGTGTCTGGAGCTTCAGACCCTCCATTCAGAACCTTTGAACCTTTAAAAGGAAAGGGAAAGAAAAACAGTACTGCATGAAGCAAAACTGCTAGGAGAAGCCCCAGGTAATTTCTTTACCTTCATCAACTCAAACACAATAAATGTTTTGCCCTCACCTTGGTATCAAGCAGCTGGAACAAAATAAAAAGCAGTCACTGATACAGATTCTGCTTCTGAAAATTCCATGCAACAACCTTCATTCCATAACTTTAATACTGGGAAATCAACAGTGTGTATATTTCATGCCCTTACGAGCTCTTCTTGTGCTTGCTGGGCTACAGATAATAGGAGTAATATTTATGTTTGAGCCCTGAGATAAAATATTTCGGTAGTAAATTCTGTCTACCACTCCAACCTGGTCACATAACTTGGGGGGATTTTTGAGACTGATTGGAGAAGCACCTGGTTCCACGTTTATTCTCAACTCTTAACATGTATATAATGAATAAACCATATACACAAATAAAGTGTTCGGTTATAGCACATAATTGTCAAGCTGGAAGACGAAACACCAAGTAGAAGCTTTATGTAGTGACATCAGAGCAGGAGTATTTAACCTCTTTAACACTTCTGTGATGTGTTTGTGTTTTGCTATGATATGACAAGGCAGTGAATTGTGAGTGAACTGCTGAGGAATGTCACTTCCAAGTCAGAAGTGACAGCCCCTTTTATTTTAGATTTACTCTGAATCAGTTCTAACCTGAATGCCATGGGACAAATTCAGTGAAACAATGCTATCATCCCTTTTTACAACGTAGACAGTCTGAAGCTGTACTTCACCTGAAGCACAAACTTCTGTAATCATTGTGCTTCATAAAGATAAGCGTAAAGCTTCAGCAGCTCCATTTTAAAAAGTGTAGAAGTACAAACATGAGGAGCCATAAATTCTCTTTGTAGCAAATTAGGAAAAATCTACTTCCACGTAGGATCCTCCTACTCCAATGAAACTTCTTACCATTCTCTGCTTGACTAGGCAGTGACATGACATTTTAGTGTGTTAAGTCTTGTGTTAACCTGATCTGTAGTAGCTTCACTAGTTAAGACTCTATGTAGAAAGTCTTTCAGGTTAGACTCTGTTAAAAGTATTATCTGTGTTAACCACTGAGTTGACTAAGATCTGTGTGGAACCTCTACTACAGCATACATTATTTCTCTCACCATAAAGTGGTTGGATATTATCATCCTCCTTGCTTTCTTAGCAGTTATAAATGCAGTGGCATTTCAACTACAGTTATTCTGAATCACTGGCATCCTCTATCACCTCAGTTACAGTAACTTCTTTATTCCAGATCCAGGTGGTGTAACTTTCAAACAGTTTTCTGGAACAGTTTTGCTCCCATGATTCAAGTTCAAAGTAAATATATTTTCTCTTCAGTGCCTGTGGAGATCAATGATCTAAATAATTTTAAGCAGATGGGTAGAACTCCTGTGTCTTCAAGGATTTAAATTCATTTGCAATACAGCTTTATAATGCTTCTGTCTCAATTTCCTGTATTTAAAAATGGAACATCTATTTTAATATATTTCTTTCACTTGTGGGTTGTTTTGGGTCTGTGTTTTGTTGTTGCTGTTGTTGTTGTTGTTTGGTTTGTTTGTTTTTTAAATAGCTGACCTAAGCTATTGTAGAGCACAGTTACTGTGGAAAGCTTTCAGTAGTGTGCTGTACTTGTACAGGTGCTCATGATTAATCCAAAATAGTACTGCTGCTCTCAAGGATGACCATTTCTTCCCTGTTAGACTGAACTACTAAACTTGTACCACAGAAGTAGCATGCAAGTAGCTAAAAGCTGCTGCTACATCTAGTAGCATGGATGATACAGGAGAGGCTAATGAACGAAATTAAGCAGTTAAAACGAAGGCGGAAGTATAGGCATCAAAAGGCTACTTGAGTACTGGAAGGTAGTACGTTATTGTACCTCTTCTTTAATGGTTTTTGTTTGTTTGTTTTTAATTCCACAAGGTAATAAAGAATTCACATAGAAGTAAAATATGAAGAACTCTGTTGTTGCTGTTGCCTTCAGGCAACAATGGTAAAAGAGCCACAGAAAACATTATACCCTTGAACTTTAAAATTAGTTATAGCACTATTATCTTGGCTGTTTCAGATATATAAAGGTTCTAATATTGTTGGAAGAACTCCAACATCAAAGATTTTTTTAAGTTTGCTCAGAAATTGGTGGAGACTAGGTCTTTTATATGACAAGAAACTAAAAACACTGTGATGTACCTGTTTGGTCCTTTTCCTTTTCCGTTTTTTTGCTTGCTCCTTTCTTCCACTGTTCTTTGGTTTTGTTTGCTTCCTCATGCTGCTTCTGCTCAGCAAGTGATTTATTTAGTACTTGGGAAAGAACAGAATCTCCTTCCCCAACCAGAAACATGGTCTTGAACTTGTTGTATAGCATCGTAGACTTCTCCATGATAACTTGGCTAACTTTGAATTTACGTATCTGAAATCAAAATAATAAAACAATGAGCTCCACTTTGGCATTTAAATATCTATATAATTTCATCAGGAGTTAGATGAAATTTTTAATTTAACCTAAAATGAGATGACAGACTTTTACACTCTTTGAAGCACCACAAAATCCCAGAACAGCCCAGGCTGGAGGGGACCCTGAAGGAGATCTGGTGCAAGCCCTTCCTGGGAAGGGAGCCTGGATGAGTTCATCAACCACCCCATCCGGTCCCATCCCAAGAACCTCCAGCCACTGGGACTCCACCACAGCCCTGGGGAGGCTCTTCCAGCGAGTGATTGCTCTCACTGGAAAAAAAAACCTTTTTTATATCAAGATGAAACCTCTTCTGATGCAACTTTACCTGCTTCCCCTTATGTCTTCTCCATGAGGCTCCTTGTGAAGAGAGAGAGACCCTCTGTCCTCTCAGTAGCTGCCCTTTAAATGCTGTAATCCTGTGATAAGGTCCTTCTTGAGACTTCTCTGGGAAGAAAAGACCTAACCCTTATAAGGACTCTTTCCTTATAAAGCAGATTCTCCAACCCTCTGGTCATCTTCATGGCCCTCTGGACCCTCTCCAGTCTGTCTGCATTGTTCTTGAATTGTGGGGACCAGAAGAGGACACAGTACTCTAGTATTAAGTTAACACTGATATTTTAAGAACACACACGTTACTTTGATTAATATTGCAGATCTCACCTTCTTCAGAGTCAGAATCATCTCTGTATGTTTCTGAGCTTGCTGCATTGTGACCTGCAGGGATGCAAGCTCATCAAGAGCCTCAATACACCTGTTCACATCCTGTACAAAAACAAGAAACTGGTGTGAAGACGTGACTTACATTTTAATAATCTTTCATTAGCCGTACTAATTTCCATGGCCAGTGATACTTTCTGGGAATATCCTTAATTTGACTATGTACTTAATTTTAGAACAATTTGTACAGCCAAACTTGCAAACAAAAACTAACATCAGTTGCCTTCAGCTACTTCTGTAATAAAAGGCAGATACTATTTCAATAACTTGTAATTTTTAAAAATAACTTTATACTTTCAAAATACCAACTCAAGCTTGATGCCACTTTCACAACTTCAGTACTTCTGTGCTTGAAGCTGTTTTCCATACACAATTTTCCCCCAGTGACTTGCCACAGACAGGCAGCAGAGGATCTGCAGTGGACTGGAGTTTAAAATATACAGAACTTTGAAGATTTTTCAGTGAAAAGTTTGATGAATGACACACTATGCGGCACACCCAGAAGTCACTGAGTGAGCTTCTGATCCCTTTCTGAGAACTACTGTTCTAAAATCTTCCTGTAATACTATTTTCAAGATGTTCAGCTACTCTTGCTTATTTCACTTCCTGTGTAGAACTAACAAGGTTCATCCCCAGTACAGGTCGTAATAATATTCTGCATCTTGTATAAAGTTGTATCTCCTATGATGAGAGGAAATCAGTATTACCCACCCTCAACATATTAGGATTATGCTCAGAATTCCTATCATTGTGTTTACTTTGTAAATAGAAGCATGATAAACAAAGTGTCCTTCCCGTACTCTACAATGTTTTCCCCAGTATTCCAAGGCATTTGCTCCATTATACCTCTGAATCAGGAGTTCTGTGGGGTTTGGGGGGTTTTCTGGTTTTGTTTTTTTCTTATTATTTTAGGAGAATTTACTATCTGTCTCAGGACACAGTGATTTATTCAAGTCAAACCATTCAGCTGCAAAGCAAAAATATTCTACACTCTATTAAAAGTGATCTGTGATTTTGAGACAAGTATTTGCCATAGACTTAAAGTAATTTAAGAACAGGCCACACTGGTAATGAATGTTTCCTATTTAACACTGGTGGATCAGCCTTGGCCAGCAGCCCGATGCTTGCCCAGCTACTCTACTCACCTCTCCCTCCACAACAGTGGAGGGGGAGAAAATAGGGTGAGAAGGCGCAGGGGTGGAGATAAAGACAAGGAAATTGATTACCAGCTACTGCTGTAGGCAAAACAGATTCTATGTGAGGAAAACTGATGTATTACCCATTGAAACAGATCTGTGTCATGAGAAACAGACAATTGTGAAATCAACACTTTTCCTTACCCCCTTTTCCCATGCTCAAATTCACCCCAGACTCCCCTCCCCAGCCCACCCCGAAGCAGTGCAGCAGGGGCATCACAGCTCCTTTCTGCAACTCCTCCCCTCTCACATTCTCCTCTGGTCCAGCCTGAGCTCTCCCCACAGGCCACAGTCCTTCAGGAGAAATCTCCAGTGTGGGATCACCACAGACCACACTGTAGACATCTGCTCTTTTGTAGTTTCTTCCACATACTGCAGGGGAATACCTGCTCCAGGAACATGGGGCACCTCCTCCCTTCTCTGACCTTGGTGTTCCCCCTGCCATTTCTCAATCCATCCTCTCCTCCTCCTCTTCTCTCTGCCCAGTGTGTTTTGCACTTTCTTCAAGCAAGTTTTCACAGAGGCACTACCTTCTTGCTGAGGGGAGCAGCTGTGCCCTGCTGGAGAGGAGCCAGGTAGAGCTGTTTGTCCCACCAGGCACAGGTCCTACTACTACTATCAGAACCTGTGTCCAACACCAAATGCAACACAGTTTCCACTGTTGAGCCCTTTGCTGCTTCTCTTGCTACTGTATTTCTTCACTGACACTTGTATTTTCTCACTGTACACATGGCACTCCCAAAACAAGAACACTAAATCAATTCAGCACCATCCCTGCAATGTTACACTGAAAAGACCATTTAATCAGTCGGGGGAAGTCCTCAAAATTATGTCACTCTAACACCTCTCCTTGGCCAGTTAATAGTGGCAGTGAGAGACTTCTTGTCTTCAGCAGTACATAAAGGCAGAGACGGAATGAAGCCTTTTGCTTCCTTTTTCACAGTTGTGTAAATGCAAACGGACTTCTGAAGATTTGCATCCCCTATAGGACCTCAAATAAGGAGAGACTGCTGAAGTATTTTTGGTTTGGTCTCATGATTTGAGGTTTCACTTACAGAAAAAAACAGACCAAAACAAAACTAACAAAAGCAGTAATCTTGACTGCAGAAACCCTGGCAGTATTGTTCTAAAACACTGAAGGCATAAAAATTAAAATAAGCTTAAAAAAAATACAGCGATATAGCTCTGGTCCTTCCCTATGTTTTCACTCTCTAGCCTTAACACTGGATGCTAAAATGTAAGAAGACTTTAAATGAAAATATGAGAGTGCCTGATGACCCTCAATGTAAAAAATGATTTTTCTTCTGGTTAATCAGTATTTCCTGCACAGACATCAGTGTTCATTGCCTCCTGTCCTGTCACTGAGAAGAGTCTGGGTCTGTTATCTTTCCACACTCTGTTCAGGTTTTTCCACATGTGGAGAAGATCCCACTCTCAGCCTTCTCTTCTCCAGGCTGAACACTCCTAGCTCACTCAGTCTCTTCTGCAACAGATGCTCCAAGCCCTTAATTCATCTTCACTGCCTTTCATTGACCTCCCTACAGTATGTCCATGTCTATACTGTGCTACTGAGCCCAAAGCAGGATCCAGTCTCTCGCCTGTGCCAAGCAGAGGGCAGCCCTCACCCACCCAGGTCACCTGTCCCTGCTTACACTTCCTGTATATTTGGGTTTTGGGTGTTTTTTTTGTGAGTGTCCTGACTGTAGTCAGGAGCTCCTTGTTCACCCGTACAGCCCTCCAGGCACTTGCTATCACACTGAGAAGCCTCCTGGATTGCTGTACAATCCCCCCGTGTTGTCCCTTCAGCAGGTACCAGAATGGTTCAAGCCTCCAAAGAGGACTAGAGCCCAGTCTGAACCTGAGGCATCTCCCGATTGCCTTAAGATGACTTCATTCTCTGCTTCTGCCTGATCAGCTGATCTGCAGCAGACATCCTCAGGATGTCACCCATATTGGTCTGCCCATTAATCCTGACCCATAAGCTCTTTCAGTTGGCCCAACATCTGTCCCACTGCAGAGCTCCACACATTCCCACTGGTCTCCTGCACAAAGTTACTCTGTATCTTCTATTCCCAGCACCCATCTTTCCAAAAGAGCATGTACACAGACATGGCAAGGCTCCATTCCCATGAACCACCTTACCAAATCTCTGATGCCAAGGCAATGAGAGCCCTACAACTGCAGACAACATCCAGCTCCTCTGGGCTGTTCACCACACTCTATGCATTAGTGTACAGCCACTTCAAAGAGGCACCCAGTTCTGCTGACTTTCCAGAAAGGTTATGAGAGCTTTCCTCATAATGCTGTGCTACCACCACTTTCTCATTTCTGTGCCCACGCTTGTGGTGATGCCGCTTCAAACCTGTCCTGTGGAGGAATTCTGTTAATTACAAGACCAATTCTGTTTACATCACCCTGCATAATTTGATTACCATCCTGCTCCACCACTTCCTCACTCTCTCCTCCACTACTGTTCTTAGTTTAAACTTCTTTAACTAGGCTGGCCAGTTTCTTGGCACCACTACTTTTGGGCAGATCCTGCCAGCTCCTAGCAGCCCTATCCATTCCTTCAGAAGTCCCTTCCTCAAGAAGGAGACTACCACCTGGGTCCCCATAACTTCACCATTGCCTTCAGAGTCATGCAGCCATACTTGATACCTTTCAGGTCTCCTCTTACTGTACCATTATTGTCCTAATGTAGGAAACTATCAGCAGCTAATAAATAGTCCCAAGGCCAGGCAAGCCTCAACCATCTGTCACCAATTTTCCAAGTCTGAGCCCCCAGCAAGGAGCAGGTTTCCCTTGACAACAAATGGGGTCAGCAGATGGTGGCCTCCATCCCTTGCCACATCAGGGAGTCTGCCACTTCTGCGGTCACTGGGTCCTTCTGGTGATTCGGCATGGCTCAGGCTGAGCTGGCACAGATGCTTCTGTTTTCCAGAATTCTGTCTGAATGTTTCCAGTAAATAATTTAGTATGAAGTATTTAAAAAAAAAATCCCAATTTTGCTTGCTGACATGGATCTTTTAACATCCATTGTAAACTCACTGAAGCACCAGTTATCTTTCAAACTGAAAAAATTCCATTCATTCTCAGAACATTAACTAAAAGCAAACACACGTGCCAAGTATTTCTTACTGGAATTATATACATAAATCCATTTAAAAAAAAAAATGCCAAACTTACAAGATTATCAATTTTCAGGGAGTTCTTAATTTCTGCATGTATCCTTTGAAGCCTAGAATCCATTGATGTTTCTGAAGATTAAAAATAATATGCATGAATATTCGATAATCCAAATAGGAGGTTTGCTTTTGTAGAAACCCTTCTACAAATCTGAACTTCACACAGAAAAATACAGCCAAGCCCTCTAGATCACATAATGATGCATGCGGACATGAGCACACCACAGGGCTTACTACCAGAAATAAAGTACACAGCTTTTTAAAGTAGCACACTGTTAGCAACCTACATAGCTTTCTCCTTAGGCGTTACAAACTGATAATAATTTTCTATTTCAATGTAGAGCTGTGACCCTCTCATTGTGGGCCAGGTTAAAAGGCAGTTTCCATAAATACTAAGAGTTATGAAGCTGTAAAACCCTTAATGACCAGGGTCTTGGTGGTTTTGTTTTCAGTAATTTGGATATGATTCAAGTTACAGTCCAACTCCATCCAAATAAAGTGTTCCCCAGCACACATGCTCCAGCAAGTGTGCAAGATGACTGACCACGTCCATCTCTAATTTACATGCTGAACCCCCATTTGGATTTTTTTCATACACAAGTGGCATATATTCTGCACAACATGGCAAGCAAACAGTTTTCTTCAAGTCCAATCCATCTTGGATGGTTTTGAGTAATTTGTTTTCACTAGTCAACACTGGGTTGGTTGGAGTCCATGCCACTGGATCTGTACTGTACTACAAATTACAGCCAGTGGTTTGGCTTGCCCTTAAAGATGGGAGTACTAAAAACAGAATGGCTTATCCCTATGAAGGTCAGTTTGCAAGTGTGGGTTAGTAGACAAGACCACAGTAATCTGAACGTAAGCCTCCTGCTTAGGAAGAACAAGCCTCTTGCTGAGCAAGCCTCCTGCTTGTAAGAGGTAGTATCTAAATACTTTAAAGAGGTCCCTCAGGTTATTGTGTTAAAAAGGAAAAAAATGAAGGGAAGAACTAAAGTGACTCAGTTCAAAGAGTAAGAGGTTTTGTTACTTGTTCACAAACAGAGGGGATCATAGAGGGTTCAAAGGTTGAACGACAGTAAAATGGGAAGAGTGAAGACCTGTTCCAGTGCACTGAAGGAAGAAAGACCCAACAAAGAACAAGAATGCAAGGTTTCATGGACCTGAAGGATGCAAATCATGGATCAAACATGTCAGACTGAGACCCCAGAGCCACCCTTAGGAATAAAGTAATCTTATCCAGGCAGGCAACTATTCAAAATTTGAGATAATCAAAAATACTGTTTAGCTTCTTTAAACTAACCTCTCTTCTTCTCCATCTTCTTAACTTCTGTTTTCTTGCCTTCTTCTTTACTCTGCCTATAAGAAATGTTAGAAGTGTTCTTACAGTGTTGTAAAGTCCATTTTTCAGTCTTTCCCCCACCCCAATTTTCAGATGAGATTAAACATTCTGAGGTATTCTCTCACTAAAACATTAGCATGCAAAAAACCCAAAGAGCCAAATCTGGGTTTTCAAAGAGTGCCATAAAGTAATAAAATTAGTTACACTACTGCTGATAAATCCTCTGTAGTGACAGATGATTTTTCCCTAGAAGCAGCAAATTAAAGGATTCTTTTAAAAAAAAAATTACATTTCCAAATTGTATTTTGATTTGGTTACATGTACAAAATGGTAAAATGGTATTGTATGGAATTAACTTATACTGAAAGAAAATGTTTTTACTAGGTTGACACAAAGAGTAGAATTATTTAACATTGCCATGTGGAGTTTTAGAGAGATCAGTTAGTCATACTCAGTTCCTATGTGACTTATTTTCTCATGAAATTAATTATAACAGTGTAATTATCCTCCAACTGACCATAAATGTTTCAGTGATCATTTAAATATTCCTGAAGCAAACAGTAATAAAAGAAAAATACTTACTACAGGTTAATTGAAATCTCCTGGCCCTTTCTCTAATTGTATCAGTAAAATAAAGCTGGGTCTCAAGAAAAACAAAACAAAACAAAATTTGTCTCCACCTCAGTTACAGGATGAGGACAGGCAGAAGCCATTCAGACAAGCTTTTAAATTCTGTATTCAGGGGAGACTGTGAACCCCTGCTTAGAAGTTCTTCAGTCTTGCCTTACTGAGGGGTTTCAAAGCCTTATTCTAGAATTCACATATTTCAGCACTTCCTGACTAAATGTTGTGCAACTAATTTTCTTCCTGTCACAGTAATACGCATCCATAAAACATCCAGGCCTGCAAGTCTACCATCTTCCATGTTCCTTTCATACTCCATCCACTTACAGAATCAAAAGTTTTAAAGTACATAAGACTATTTTACTTCAACTGAAGTACAAGGTCATGCTCTTTAAATGGTACATGTAAACTTTGTCTATGTACAGAACAGTGTACAAAGCACTGTTGTTAGACTTAAATAAACATTAACAAAGTAGCTACAAAGATTAGAAAATGGAAACCATGCTGCTGACAAAAGTAACCAAAAAAGCTATCAGTCTGTTCAGTGTATTGGTAGATGAACTTAGCAACAGACAGCACAAGAAGAAGTCTTTTTATTTTTTATCAATATTGAGTTTTGTGGTGTTAGTCATCAGGTATAATTAAATTAATTATGCATTCATTAACTACTAATCCTTTACCTTACTAAAACAAAGCTCCATCTACTCTGCAGTACAGAAAATATGACAGCTATGTAAAAGTAGAGGAGATTTGATAACGAAATCAATATACGATAGCTTGACTGCAGAAATCAATCAGCATGTCAGATTTAAACAGCAATGTTAAGAGCTGCAAAGATAAAGATCATTTAAATATCTCTGGAATTAGAAACGTGCAGGTTTGCTATAGGCAAGTAAAATAATTATGGTGGGTTTCCCAAGGAGGGATAGGAGAAGAAAGGGACAGAGTATAAAATAAAACCCTAAAAACCCAAACAAACTAGATTCTTGTTATGAATATGAAAAAGGTAGGATTTTGTTGTTACAGGTGAAGAGGATCGTAATTTTTTTCCTTTTTCTCTGAATTTTTAGCTTGTTCTTTTCTTCTGCCCTCCCACTGTATGGGTGGGACCATTATGCTCTCGTGGTGGTGGCCTCTGCACCAATTTGCAGAATAGCTCTTACGAATGAGTTAGACTTCCTCCTATTGTCCTACCTGCCCACCGTCTCCCAGCTTCTGCCAGAATCTTCTCTCCATTCTTCTGCTTGATTCATTTGTGAGAATTTAACTTCTGAATGCAGACTGCTCTTAGTATCATTCAACTGGGCTTGCCCTGCTAGAGTATAATTCTTAATTTTTTTTCCTTTTCTGTCTGGCAGTGTGCTCCAGCTGTCAGACAGAAGGAAGTGTTTTTCCAGGTTTCCTGTGCATTCCACAACCTGATCAAAAATCCATAACCACGGATTCACAGGTCCTACTCATTCTCAGTCAAAACTTAAAAGAAAATTACAAGGCTGTCCTGAACAGTTTTTCACACTGATCCCTTTCCATGTAGATATTCTTAGGTTACTTCTAAACAGAACTCACCAACTATCTTCTGCTAGAAATTCTAAGTGACTGAAAGAAAGACCGATGCCACCTAATTTCTAGGCCGAACTGAGAAATTAATCCTAGAACAGGATGTATTGGTTTAGAGGAGCTTTTCATCCTTCCACAAAAAGAATTTAAAATAGCAAAGAGGTGTCAAGGGGAGAGAACAAAAGAACACAGTGCAAAACACTCTGGCATTTTTTCAGATATTGTCTCCTTCTGTTTGTTTCAGAGCACTCTTGTAACCTGTGGACATCACACATCAAAGCATACTCACGATTCAGAGTCTGTTTGTTCCTCTTGCTTACGCTTTCTTTCTGCTGCTTCCTTCTCATGCTGGCCTCTTACAATGTTTCTTCTGTGAGCTGCCTGAAAGCTTCTTCCCCCTTTTTTCTTCTGTGTTTTTTTTTTGGGGGGAGAGATTTTAGAATTGGAATGAGAAAAGCAAGATTATTAAACCACTGTTTTGGTAAACAGGCAATCCTACCTACACCAAGTATCTTTGAAGCATTTCTGTTCTGTTCAACAACCTGACAAGATCAGGCTTCCCCCACAAGTCCTCCACATATTGACAGCTTCTCAGCTTCTTTAGTCCTTTCTCTTTGTCCTTTCCTAACAGAAGGCAAATACCCTAAGCACCAGAAAACTGGAAGACATTCCAAATGGTTGGCTAGGGACAGCTTTACACCTTTCAAAAACTTCATTTCAAGCCAAATGTTCTCCTAAATGCACCCAAGGGGGAAAAAAAAAAAGTCTATGCTCCAAATAGCATAGATGGAAAAAAACTTCTGACAAAGTAAATGCTACATTTAAATCTTTAGTTAAAAAGTTTTAGAAAAGATGCTTTTCTTACAAAAATAGTGAAGTACTTCCGGAAAGCATTATTTCACAAAATGAAGTTCTGCAACTTTCACTCTATGTATCTTATTAGCCAGCCACAGCACTCCAACCTTTACTGAGATCTAGCATTAACTTCAAGAAAGATTTTCAGTGATACTACTTTCCTCTATTATAACAGGAAAGCAAAATTGTACCTTGTCACCTTCTTGTTCTTCTCCATCATCCTCAGAATCAGAAGCTGACACAGAGCCCACTTTTGTAGCATTCTTCCTTTTTGGTTCAGCCTCTTTCTTGCCTTCTTTTTTGTCAAGCTCCTTCTTCGATTTCTCCTCTTCCTTCTGACTTTCCTCATCTTTTTTCCCTTGCTTTTTGGGCTTTTCTTCTGGTCCTTTTCTCTTTGCCTTCTCATCCTCATTAACACTAAAACATGAACAGTATTTAGGCATCATATTCATTACGTACAGTGAGTTTAAAATATCACATTCTTCTAACCTGGGAAGTTGATTTTTTTTTTTTTAACCACGGAGTATTAGAAAATACCAAGTTCATTCACTCTCAGTTCATTTAATGACTCTTCAAAGAATATGCACATTTGTTTGGGTTTTTTAAATTAAAGGCCACTACTTATGCATAGAAGCAAAGAAATAATAGTATGAAGGCCCTAATGAAGTTAACGTTAATACATGTGCATAGATCCAAACCTAAGAATTTAATGCTCAGAAGTTCTCCACACACATACCTGTCTGCAGCACCAAGAGTGCATCTAGTGTAAACTAGCTTTATGAAGTATACTTATTACAGGTGTACATATCCTGAAACTCCAGTATTAGCATCTGCTAATCTGTAGTAAACTACACTAATGCTCAACTTTTCCTTCAATTACTACAACCACTAAGGACTTGACACAAGAACTGAAGATGGTAAAAGCCCCAATGTTTAGGTAATAAATAGGATTGGAATTTGTTCAGAACATATTTCTGAAACACAATTTTAAAAACCAAAATCCGTATTTTAGTTTTACATGATGTTGTCTTTTAAGTATCTCCTCCTCTTCATTCCGTATACAATGACACAAGGAGTTTTTCACAGACTTTACAAGTTAGGAAGGTTAAGATCACCTGTCTCTTGTTCCAGAAGTGTACTGCCTGGAGTTGCTACGTATTAATTACCTGAGCTGTAAGTATCAAAGCAAACAGTAACTCGTATTGAATACTAAGGGGCAAAACCCATCAGGAACTGAGTACCAATTATGAAATCTTAACAAGGACAATACAATTTACAATGAAATTTACAATGATTTTTTTATGTAAAAAAGAAAATAGAACAACTCACAAGTCACTCTCTGAAAGACAAGATGGTTTCACTAGCTTGGGTCTCCCTCGTGGTTTTGGAACCTTTACTTCAGAAGCTAGTATTTACACAGAAATAACAAGTTAGTCCACAGCCAGCACCTGCTCCTTGTCTGTGAGGTAAGGTTTACCAAACAGACAGAAGCTACACTTAAAACACATACCCTAACTTTGTTACTATACAAAATCTGTGCGTTTAGTACCAAACTTTAACCAAGATCTCTTTGAAAACCTTGTAGCTGTTTTAGCCAATTGGTAAATTAACAGCCTTGATAGCTTTTTAGCCACAGGATCCAACTATTAATTCTTGCTGTTTTTTTCTCAATCTCTGTAGTTATGAATTTTTTTATATGTTGCATAACCAATACGAATGTCTCAAAACATAGAATGAGAAAGTCTGAAATCAGAGCATAGAAAGAAGTCATTTAGTGTCTCCATTTACGCAGACTACTTGCCATGATTTTTAGATGTATTGATGGCGTCTGCCATTTCTCCTGACTCAAACTACAGTATAGACCAAAACTTTGCATTTCCTTAGATTCACTGCATTGCTAGGAATAAGACAGCATGTCTGCCTTCTTGGTACACATCCACAGTGAACATCTAGTTAGGAAGCCAAGTCCTCGGGGTTTAAACTCCTCTTGGTGTCAGCATGGAGTGCTGTTAAGCAAGAGGTGCACACATCATACTATCACCAGAACAGGCTGCATAGTGCATCTTTTAGAAAGGTATTTTACACAGGAGGTGAAAGCATCTCTTACAGATACTTTCCTGCTCTTACAGACAGTAGTTAGGTAAGAACAAACAGAAAACGTCGATATAAAGCCACAGACAAATATTAAAAGTGTGAATTTAGTACATGTAATGAAAAAAGGGGAGGGGGAAGGAGGAGCAGAAGGGTAGCTGAAGTAATATGTAATTTACTCACAGCTTCCAAGACCAAAGTAATTAAATCTAGTTAACTGTGGTTGCACTTCTAGAAAGTTATTTTCACACTGTCAGCAGGTACATCGGAGTACAAATTATTTGTTTCCCAGACTAGGATGCTCATACTAAGTACTTAGCTGCTGCAAGTATTGCTTTCCAAGGTAGTAAATGATCAATTGAAGAATATCTGCAAACTTGCCACAAAAATTCCAATGAACTAGAACACTACTACTTTGAAAGAGACTGCAGCATTATCACCAAATGGTTCTAATGACACCTTTTAAGAAAAGCTGTATCTTCTCCTGTGTCTACCAATTTACACAAGCTGCCTTTAACATCTGTTTAAACAAGTCTCTCCAGCTCTTTGTTTCTGCTGTCCTCTGAGCTCCACCTACAGGCTCTGTGGTTCTATTCCTTGTGTTTTATAGATTTTCTAACACAACTTAAGTATTTTATAGACCTTAAAGGAACATAAACCTTTATGGAGTGAAAACGCACGAAGAGCTGTTACTGTATATCTACAGTTTAGCAGTGCTGAAGCATGAAGAAGGCTTTTCTAGAGGTGATACTTGCACCCAAACCAAATGAGTATTCTTTTGAGGACTGAGCATCAACACTAAAAATTTAAATCTATTTATGTCCTAAATTCTGTTTGAGATGAGATGTTTTCTCATTACAATCTATTAGCAAAGACCATCTTTAGCATGAGAAAATACTCTGTAGCAGTTCAGCAGATAGCGACAAGCTCCTGTACTAACTCTCCTAAAATATTCCTGTGGTGTAAGAAACCAAATCTTTCCTTTAAAGTTACCTGATGGTCTTCCTCTTTTGGGGCTTACTTTTGGAGACACTGACACAGGAGGTGCTGCTGCCACTGCTGCTGCCACCACCGCTGCCACTGCCGCCGTTGCCACTGCTGCTGCTTCCTCAGCTTCAGCTTGCTTTTCAGCCTGATTTGAGGAATTAATTTCACAGGTGAGAAAACACAGGGAGCAGATATCTCAATTCTTTCCTCAAACAACAGTTTTAAGTCTCCTTTTAGAAGCCATCATCTCCCCTCACCAAAGTACCAAGCCAGTAGATGGAGCTATTTAGAAGAACACCGGCTTCCAGCTCTACAGCCAATTATTCACACTGAGAAACTGTGTTGAACCACACTAACTGGACACAAAGACCTTCACCTATGGAGTCATTTTAGGGGGGGTTGTAAAGACAGATAGAACTTATGACAAAGTAAGATCTTGATGAAAGGGTATGTATCCCCCTGCAGAAACATTCCACATCCACATATAGGGATGAAAAGAATTGAGTAAAACCCCAGCTGGAGAAGATTTTCACAGAATTTAGTGTCCTGGATTCAGGAGCATCACCTAGCAGCAACAGAAAAGTTATGGGCAAATACATATTTTTTTCTTAATATTTTTTTGTGGGCACCTATAATAGAAGATATTTTTAAAGAACAGAGACAAATCTGAAAGTAGAACAGAGTAGAGGTGAATCTTGTATTAACTATGCTTTCCATAAGCCTACAAAAAGGCTGTTTAAATGAAGACAGAAAAACACCTGTTAGAATGCCTTTTTTTAGCAAAGCCAGGAGAAGAAAACACCATGTTTCTTAAGGCAAATAAGAAACACATTCAAAGCAATATAACTGCTGTGCCAGTCCTCTTTTCTGATCCATGAGCACACACAACATCCCTCACGATGCTGGTTTTCTGTTCAGCTATGGCCTATAGCAAAGCAACCTTCTGGTTACACCCCTTGCCACACAGCACATGCCACACAACTCTGTCAGATGAAGCTAGCAAATGTGACAGAGGAAATCTTCTCAGGCCTGCAGTGCCTTACAAGGTGCAAAAAAAAAAAACCCACCTCAAATAAAGCAAAAGAAGAAACACCACTACCACAGGATTTGAGTGGTATTTTGATAAAGCAAAGGATGAGATGGTTTTTGTGCCTCTGTCACCTGTGAGGCTTCTTTCCCATTTACAAGCTGAAATCACATGTATGCACAGCCACAGACACTCAACTTCTTGCTGTTTCAGACCACAAGTTTTCTTTGAATTTTACTTTAGATTTCTATAAAATTTACTTTTTCTAAAAAAAAAAAAGGTATTCTTTAAATTATATTTTTAAAATATTCAAGTCATTTTTGCAGGAGCATCCAAACATGAACCTTTCTTTTTTGTGAAGCAGATGATACTCAGCATGTTACTTGCCCGTGACAGCCACACTAAGCTCACTGTTATTTCGCACTCCTCCCATCCCTGTTGTCAGCACTAATGATACCAATTAGAGGTTTCAAATTAAAATTAAACTTTGCCCCATTTTAATCTAGTTTTGAGTTGGGTCAGCGCCCTGATCTGGCTTGCTGTGTGACCAAATGAACATTAAGGCTGCAGCATGCTGACCAAACAGCTCAAACTGCCTCTTTCAAAGTAACTGAAATTTTTCCCAGATTGAAGAGACCACAAAGTCACAACCTCATGAAAAGGGGGAATATTTCAGGTGTAATTTCTGTTTGATGAAGATATTGAAATAAATTTTTCAGACCTTCAAAACAGACTATTTTATTAGCAGTCTAGCAACAGTTTCTATCTTACGTTTTTCTTACTTGCAACAGACAGTTTGGGAAAAGATGGGAACACTCTACGCTAAATTCAAACAGAATTAAGACCTGTAAAACGCCCTCTGGAAAAACTTTAATTCCGACAAAACTTTCAGCTGTTTGAAAGGGTAGAGGAGGGTGTCAAGTACTTAAACTTATGCATAATCTGTCATTAAAGAAAATATGTAGCGTCACAACATCCAAAAATGCCAGTAAGTTGAAGTAATTGAACATTTCGTTACCTTTCTTTTTCTTCCTCTTCGAGCAACTTTAGGAATAGAAGCATCATTTGTTTTCACCACATCCTGTGAAAATTAAAAATCGTGCTAAGAGTCTTAACAAAACAAAACCATATTTTAAATTATTCTAATTTTTTTCCACAACTGAAGACGCTGGCACATAATCTAGGCAAGACTCCTGTAATAAAAAAGCAACAGGCACCTATGTACATATTACTAAAATCTTGATTATCCTCTAATCACTATTTTTTCTCTGAAAGAAACAAAGTACTAAATAACTTTCTGTTTAAAATAAAGGTATGTAGTAATGTTTTAATCTGCCTAAAAGCTTTATCTAGTCTTTTTAAAAAGTACATTTGTAATACAGAATAGGTAATATAAAAACACATTGTTCCATCTGTTTCAGTTGAACTTACAGACAAGCTAGACTAAGTTTTCTCTCTGATTAAAGCTTCAATTCCCATTAGCTTCGATGACAGATACAAACATCAGTGAACACACAGAAAGTTTTATATAATTCCTTCTGATCCTGTCACAGCAGTCATAACTGTAGCTTCCTAGTAATCAGTAATACATTTACATCAATCAACATAATATTAAGAAATTCTTTGATACAAGAGAAAAGCTTTCACCTACTTCCTTACTGCTTTTTTCAGAAGGTAGATCATCTTCCTTTGAAGTATCCATCTCCTTTTCTTCTACTTCAGCTTCTGCAGGCAAGTTATTATCCCCTTTAGGGGATAACTGTAAAGGGAGTCAACATAAGTGTATAAAAAAATGCATTGAAAAGTACTTTGTAGTGAAAAGAGAACATGCTAATGACCACCACGCTGCTTTTCACTTTAAATAGTGCAAGTGTTTAGGTACACTCGTTTCTTAGGTACACATTAAAAGCCTAAGGCAAGACCACCTTCTCCAGTACCCGATGGCAGACAGCTGTCAGAAGAAGTCAAAATACAGCAATATACTATGGTGGAACTTAAATTCCACTTTGTGTTCATGATAGCACAGCTACACTTCTTCCATCACTATCACCATTACAGGAGTACTTCTAAGTGTGCACAACAGCACTCAACTTACAACTGGATCACTGTTTGTGTGCTCCATACAGATGGATATCCAAGTCACAGCACACACTTAGCACAATGTCACTCTACTAAACAAAGACCTAATGTAGTAAACGGACCACAAACAAGTTGTTTTGTTGTGTGATGGTAATCAGTGATAACTTGTGTCATCTAATCTATGCCTTTTTCCCTGTTTTGCTGTGGTTTGTTTGCTTGGTTGGTATTTTTTTATACCATAAAATACTAGTTTTCATTTCAGGTGAGCTGTTAAGACTTGAAAAATCAGGAGTTTGTAATAATTTACTTGAAAACAATCAACACTACCTTGCAGCCTGTGTATGTGCATGGTTTTTAGATCTTCAATTAACTCTCTCAACTTTAGTGGTATCACCTTGTCCCACTAGCAAGCACCTTTTGTGAAATTGCCTTTTAAAGTAGCTGCATTTCTTAAAATTTCAACACTTAACAAAGCAATTCAGGCACGAGGATACCCATGCAGTGCTCCTAATTACCTGAAGACATATTGTAGCACTGAGTCATTTTACATATTACAAGGTTAAGACAGAAGAATCACTGGTACACTAAAACCACAGGAAAGCAGAGTACAATGATGGGTTAAAAGAATGTGACAGCTACATCACTATCAAAAGAAAAGGAGCAAATTTGCTCCACACGTTGCCTTAAACTGATTAACTAATTGAGACTAATTACAGAAATCTATGTAAAAACAACTTGTTCAGGATCTTCCATTTCACCTTTTGTGTTTAAATGGCTCTTCTGCTTCTTTTTCACAGTGCCAGCTCAGGCCAGCCTGAAAGCACTTTTCAGGAGAAATATGGAGCTCAGGTCATTCCTAACCAGCACCTGCTGCTTGCTGTGTAAATGCATATCAAAGCAAACTGATGAACCAGCCCAATTTAAAAGTTTCACCCAGGTAGTAGCAGATACTGAGGAACAAATGCTTTTATCAGTAGCATGCACAGGCAAGAAGACAGAACAGTACTGGTTTACTAATACTACCAGGAAATTATATATTGAAGAGTGCTCCTGAAGTATAGCTCATAGAACCCAAATCACACTGACCTTCCACATGTGAAAGTAAAATAAGGAACACTCTAAGCAGAAAGAAGTTGAGAGAAATAACCCATCAATAACTCCACAGTCTCCAAATCATCAAAACAACTCTTGACATCACCTCTCAGTGGACCACCAGCATACTAATTTTTAATTTATATTTTTTTCCTCAAATTAAGTCTTTTTTCCTCTTGAAAAAACAAGCTATTACAGCTACTAGGCACTAATCCTAATAAGGAACATCCACTGTGTATCTGACATATTGCAGATTATTTGGACTAAAGGACAGACAGCTACACCCAGAGGAAGACTATATTCAATCTTGGCAAATAATCAAAAGGAGAACATTAAAAATTAAGGCAAATCTATTTGAAATATTTTGACACAATTTAAGTACTGCTCATACTGTTGAGCACTAATTTCCAGAAAGACTTAGAAATAAATGGCATAGAACAACTACATCAATCCCACCTGCATCACAATTTTTGTCATTTTAGAATTCTAGTCTCCTTAAAAAACAAACACAAAAAAACACACAAAACTAAAACACAAAACAGAGAAGAGATGGCACACAACATCTCTTCTGTGCCACATGAAAAATAATCCCACATGAACAAGCCAAAATATTAAAGGACAGACAACGTTCAAAGCAGGGTACTACACTACTGCCATGAAGTGTACGGTAAGCTAGGAAGGTTCAACTCTTACAGTACAAACTAGATACAGCACCAGCAAGCTGAAATAAAGGTGTTTCAGACAGAAACACACTTTCTTTAGTATGAAAACAATACATTTGAAGAGAACCAAACAACCATGTCTCACAAGGACTCTAAGGTATACACACATTTACAAAAGAAAGAAGCTGAACTCTGTCTACATAAACTAGTGAATCCCAATTACTCACAGATACTTTCCTGACTCAAGAGTTCAATCGATATTGCCATGAAATCCTTTACATCCACCTATAACCTCATTAGTCCAGTAGGAGTATGGCCCAATTCAAACTGATTCTTACTATCTGTTGAGGCTAGCAGGATGAAGAATCTGTTCAGCCCCGACAGAATCTAATGCTCCATTAGGCCTGTCAACAAACACTGTCATAACTGAAAGGGGACAGTCATACCTGTCTGTGATATTAAAAAGTCTTAAAAAACAAGAAGGGGAACTTAAAGCTAAATCCTGGTGACCATTTCCACCTTCTCCTGCCTAGGAAGTACTGTATGGATTTAGTTTAAGTACATTATGATTTAGAAATACACACCAGTAAATAAAATAAATTTCAAAGCACACACAGCACCTTAAACGGAATACAGAGGAAGAACAACATTACTATATGTATCTCTGAAAAGTAGCACAGGCAAGGCAATTAAAACAGTTAAAACACTGTTAAAGTATTTAAGTAAAAACTTGGAAATACAGTTGTCACTGTTTAGGGACAGGGCTGCCCCCAGACCTGTAACAGATGCCCACCTCTGCCCCCCAAAAAGGGACAGAGAATGAGGGAGAGAAACATCAACTAGAAAAGAAAAGGAACACAGCTTTAATATTGCTACTACTAATAATAGTGAAATAGTAATAAAATGGAATATATATATACACACAAAACCAGTATGGAACCCAACTGCCCCCTGATCACAATATGTCACTGTCAGCCCCGAGCTGTGGAGCAGCCCCTGGGGAAAAGTCCCAGGCTGGACTCAGTGGCAGAGTGCAGCTGGGTGCAGGAGCTGGGTTCTGGGACTCGGTTCAGGAACACACAGCTCGGGATCAAAGGCAGGATGGACAGAGCCCTCCTCAGATGTTAGCCCCTGCAGGAGCAGCAAAAGGGAGGAAACAATTTGAGGAAAAGCCTCACGATCCTTCAGCTTTATGCTGAATATGAGGGATACGGGATGGAATACACCATTGGTCAATTTTAGGGTCACTTATCTTGTCCACTCCTCCCTGCACATGTTTCTGCCCGACTCCATGTGGTGCACAGGGCTTAGCAGTGACCTTGGTCTGCACACCAGTCCTTGGTGGTAACTCTAAACATGGAGTGTTATCACTGCTAGAAGCAGACACTCTGCAAAAATATACTGCTAACTTCAGAGGGTGATGTTAATTAGAAAAGCTTTAGCTGAAAAGTAAAATCATTGAACGGAACCAGCTCTGTTCTACCCCAAACCAGGACAACAGTTCAGAATTAAAACTGTTTCTTGTAGAATAGAGGACAAATTCAGTCACTTACTTTTGGGATGGAAGACTTCCTTCTTTTGGCTCCTGCTTTCTCCTCACTCCCCTCAGCAGGCTCCTGACTGCTTTCCTGAACACCTTCTTTGATAGGAGTGTTAACAGCTGGATGGGACTTCACAAAAACAACAGAACTGAGACTTAAACCATTTCCTGAAGTACACAGTAACAATACTGAGAGGTCCTCTGCCACATGTACATTACTGAAGAAAGCATTACGCTAAGGAACCCCTTATTAGAACTACAATATTGAAGTATATCTTATCTCATTAATTTCCACACTTTTCAGTTTAAACTGCATTTCCATTATTAAACTTCCAAGCTCTAATGGTGTAATAACTTATTTTCACACTAAAAATACTGTAATATAAGGTTTTTCTTATGTATAACTTAAAAAAAAATAAAGGTTGGTTTTGGTCATACAAAACTTGTCATGCTACCACCAAGAAGTGCTTGTTTAAGTGACCTTTTAAGTAAGCCAACTACCTGACCCTGAAAACATGAGCAAAACAAAGAAGTTCGTAATAAAAGCTAAAGATAGGAAGTTAAAAACACAGAGACAGAGAAGATGAAGGCAAAATTACTCTTTTTTACTCTGTTACATCGTGGATAGCATTCTCACTCTTAAATATTAGCTACTTCAAACAAAGCTGGCAGAACTCCCCCGACTCTATTCCCCTACACTGAGGAAGTGGTTTTGGAATTAAGCCCAAGCCACAAGCCCCCTTTTCTGCCTTCCACCTCTCTTACTAGCAGTGACAAGCAGCATCTGCAAAGTATAAATACTCCTTTCAGAACACTCCAGCTAGTTCTGGCAGTTAGAAACAGATAACATGGCTCTCAGAGGGACTTACCAAAGACAAAACACGCCCAGTAAAAGGACAGGGGGGAAAAAAAAAAAAAAAAGGAAAAAATTGCAAGTGAACCCCCCCTATATGAACAGCCGACAAGTCTGTCACTTGTAGAAAGATATTATCCTGCATCCTGAACCAAAGCTTGATTTTGCCAACACATCCATGTGCTTACCTACTCCCCTTACCTGTCTGTGGCCAAACAAAACTATCTATCTACTCACTCTGAATTTTTAGGCTCTAACAACTAAACTCTCTTCCCTGCTACAGTAACCGTATTTTTAAAATCAAAAGAACTGTGTGTAGATCAAGTATGTCTTATGAGGAGTGGCTGAGCTACATGCCAGAGGTGGCTGAGGTACAGCTGGATGGAGAGGTGCTCCCTGCAGGGGTGCCCACAGAGTGCCCAGACCAAACGCCCACACAGGGCACGATGGACACTGGGGAAAAGTGGCAGGGCAGGAGGGAGGGACGCCGGATGGAGGAGGCACGAGGGGAGACATCTGAACCAGGCTGCAGCCCAGAGGAGTGGCCTCATCAGGGGCAGAGAGCGAACAGCAGGGGACTCTGAGGGGACTGCTGCCCATGGAGTGGCCCACACCAAAACCACTGCATGAGAAACAAGGAACAGCAAAGTAACTGCTACACACCAGCCTCCACCTCCTGCGCTGCCATGGTTTCACCCAAGGGACTGGCTGCTGATGTCCAGTGAGGGGGCTGGAGACCAGATAGGGGGGAGCAGAAGTGGCCAGAGGGAAGCTGAGGTGGGTTTCTCAGAGTTTGTCTTTGTTGCTCATTAGCAGAAAAAAAAGCTCATGTCAATTGGCTAAATTGTGCCAAGTTCTCTGACATGAGTGTTTTTCTGCCCATACCATACCCATCTTTGGCACAGATGGGGAAGTGGGGCCTCCGAAGCCATTTTCAACCACTTTGGTACCCCTAAAACAGATACACACTTCCTCATAAACTCCCAGTAAAATTATATAAATATCTACATCAAGCACTCTTAAACTTATTTTCCTTCCCTGACTAAAACATACAGAAGCCCTACCCCTCAAAAAACCCTTAGCTGTTAAATTAAGGCAGCCAGTGATTGTTATCAATTAGATAAGCATCCTTCCCTTATCACTAGGAGGGACAAACTACTGGCCTTTGTTTCTCCAGCTTTGAGAACAGGATGCTAACCCAACATCCTCATGAAGAGGGAAGCTGCAACACAGTCAAAATGCCAAGGGAAATAACAAGGACATGAGACAAGGTACCTCTGAAGTCTCATCACTGTGAACTGTACGCTATTCTGCAAAGGACTGAAGAAATAAAGCTCATTTCAGCACATAAGATGAAACAAGTAAAACCAAAACAACCCCCAAATCTCACACTACAACTTCCCTATTCTTGGACAAGTGGAATGTTCCTCTGTCTTATCTATAATCTTTAGTGGAATGGTGACAATTTTTCAGTTCTGAGAACTAAACACGAAAGATAGTGCTCTGTGAAAAAAACATGGAAGATCCATGACTGATTAACCTGACATCACCAAAGACGCTCAAGGAAACCATCTCTGAATTAAACTCTTACTGGCGGTTTTACTGCAGATCAAGTTAACACTTTCTCTGCCCGTTTTACATCCTGGATTTATTCTAGAATGTCAAATCTAGTCAGCTGTTGGCAGATGTGCTCTTTCAGCACCACCAAGAACTGCCCACAAGTAAAAACAATAGCTGGCTAAATTCTAAGGACTTGATATTTCTCTAAATAAAACTTTCTCTTAACAATGCACAGGACAGGAAGAAAAAGCCATCGAAAGAATGGCTTTCTAAAGTTAAGGTGAAAATTCAGGAAATTTGCACAAGTCTACTGGATCCCTACTAAGAAAAGTATCTTCATCCAGTAATTTTAAGGTACACTTATTTACAGGAATATGGCCCACTGAAAGAAAAAAACTCTTTTTTTTAAACTAAAGAAACAGGAGGGGAAAAAAGGCAAAACCCAACTCATTCGCTCTTGACTGAACCCAACCAGTTCACAGAAGGACTCTGTGAAAAAACAATTGCTCAAGCTGAAGTATCCGAAAGGAACTCAGGAGGTGAAAAGGACTCTGCCACAGAAGAGCTTCCAGACCAAGAAAACAGCCTGCTTGTTATCTCTTGGCAGTATATTTTGTGTATTTCCAATTGTAAATGTATTTAGGAATGTCTGATGTGCTATGAAAACAATGCAGAGCACCGCTTAATTGAAGCTGCCAATTCCTGCTGT